>NW_017307127.1:0-14959 GCF_000935625.1 Nanorana parkeri
GGACGCCAAAACATATCGGCCGAAAATGGCACTTTTGGCAATTTTTCTGCCTATACATCGGCGCATTCCTGCTTTCTTTCCTCCCCGCTGGGCGCTGCTCTGTGTCCCAGCGGGGTGGAGAGAAAGTGTGACAGCCGGCCGAGTGTTGCGGGAGGAGAACGCTGTGTTGGGGGTGGGGGGAAAAAAAAAATCTTGCACCAGGGCCCTTTGTTTCTTAGGTCTGCCACTGATGTGACTTGAGGGTAGGGTGTTCTTAAAAGTGCAAGCAGGATGCAATTCAAGGAATCTTATACCTAACCGAAATGGTATCCAGAAGTCAAGACCAACACAAAATGCCAAGTCCTGCAAAGTTAGCTTGCCGTGCAGATTTCCTTCACAATGCTGCCTGTTTCCTCAGCTCCATTATTTATGGCTCCATACAGCTGGCACCATATGAAATGCCCCTCTCGTTATTTTTATGCGCCGTGCAGCTCTTATTCCAGCATATTAAATTAACTTCTTTCTGTTTGGTCAGGGCGCTTAGGCCATTTTTCTCAGTTTGCGACTATTTCGCAGAGCAAAATAAGAAAATTGATGTAGCCGAGAATGTTATTTACTCTGTAATAAAAAAGCAATCAGTGGAGTCAGACCCATGGCTTCCTGTACGGAAAGTTGCTAAATTATTGTTTGTAAGGCATTCATCAAAAACGAGTTGTTCTAAACAGTCTTGTAGCAAACAAGGTTTGCAGTGTTACAGATCTGTTTTTTTGAGGGATGTCTTTTACTACAATCCGGCTGAAAAATAGTCCTCATTTTTCTCCACTTTACTATTTACTACCAGCAGATAAATCTCAGGCTTTCATTGTCAGACAACCCTTAACACTGCGCTACACTACTTCTGAACGTGTACAAACCTCTGTTATGAAGGAGTTAATGCCACAATAAAGTCAAAAGGTTTTTAATCTATTCTAAATGTTGATGAAATCACTTACAATGGATGCTGCCCCTTGATCTTTAAAAGTTTTAGTTTCCTGCAGAATCAGCTGGTCTCCTGAGCACTGGCCCTGATATCCTGTTTTAGGGTGGATTCTTTCCTACTGCAGGATGCTATGGAGCCACCCTTGTGTGTGCTAATATGCTATGTGTGTCTCCACAAACACACAGGGACAGCAAGGCAAACCACTCCCCTGCTCCCTCTCTTCCGTCTTCCCATGCTACCTCTCATCTTTCCTTCTCCCTCCTACAAGCTAGTAGATGGACAGTTGCAGCAGACTGTTCGGTCCCTTGTGATCTTGTGCTAGTCAGAAAGTTCAGTGAAGCCGAGCTGAGAGAGTTGGAGCTGTTCAGAAATATGATGACTGTAAGTGTTACATAGTTACATAGTATTTGAGGTTGAATAAAGACATAAGTCCATCAAGTCCAACCTATTGCGTGTATGTATTTATGAGCAGGTGTGTGCGTGTTTGAGTCCATGTGTGATTTTTCTCCTAGCAGTACCTGTACCCCTTTATGTTACGGTCTCCGAGGAACTCGTCCAGGAGTCTCTTGAATGATTCAACACTCTTAGACTCCTGAGCACTGGCCCTGATATCCTGTTTTAGGGTGGATTCTTTCCTACTGCAGGATGCTATGGAGCCACCCTTGTGTGTGCTAATATGCTATGTGTGTCTCCACAAACACACAGGGACAGCAAGGCAAACCACTCCCCTGCTCCCTCTCTTCCGTCTTCCCATGCTACCTCTCATCTTTCCTTCTCCCTCCTACAAGCTAGTAGATGGACAGTTGCAGCAGACTGTTCGGTCCCTTGTGATCTTGTGCTAGTCAGAAAGTTCAGTGAAGCCGAGCTGAGAGAGTTGGAGCTGTTCAGAAATATGATGACTGTAAGTGTTACATAGTTACATAGTATTTGAGGTTGAATAAAGACATAAGTCCATCAAGTCCAACCTATTGCGTGTATGTATTTATGAGCAGGTGTGTGCGTGTTTGAGTCCATGTGTGATTTTTCTCCTAGCAGTACCTGTACCCCTTTATGTTACGGTCTCCGAGGAACTCGTCCAGGAGTCTCTTGAATGATTCAACACTCTTAGCTGAAATCACTTCCTGTGGCAGCGAGTTCCAGACCCTAACCCCTCTTACTGTGAAGAACCCCTTGCGCCCTGTACGTTGAAATTTTTTTGTGCCTTCTGGTCCTTGTTACGGAGCTGACCGTAAACAGTTTGCTACTAAGGTTGCTGTCACCCTTGAATAGTTTATACATGAAAATCATGTCCCCCCTTGGTCTCCTAACCTCCAAAGAGAACATATTTAATTTTAACAACCTTGTTTCATAGTTCAGATCCTCGAACCCCTTAATGAGTTTGGTTGCCCTCCTCTGGACTTTTTCCAGCTCAAGGACATCCTTTCTGAGTATTGGTGACCAAAGCTGGACCGCATACTCCAGATGTGGCCGAACCAGTGATCTGTAAAGTGGCACAATTATAGACTTGTCCCTGCAATACATTCCCTTCTTAATGCAAGACAGGACTCTGCTTGCTTTGTTTACAGCAGTCTGGCACTGCGAGCTGTTCTTCAATCTGCGGTCTACAATGACCCCCAAATCCTTCTCCGTTTCCGACTTTCCTAGTGGCACGCCCATAAGTGTATAGTCCATTTGCCTATTTTTAACTCCAAGGTGCATTACTGTACATTTATCGACATTGAACTTCATCTGCCATACAGTTGCCCATTCGTCCCCTGTGATGCTCTGTGCAGCTTCCCGCCCAGCTCACTGACGTCACCAGTTGCCATGAGCTGAGTGATGTCAGTGAGCTGGGCGGAATACCAGACAGAGTCGCTGACAGTGTGGTGAAGAACGGCAAGTCAACACAAAAACTTTGCACTTTCCCATGCCCCCCAGTCACCGTTCCCTGCCAGCAACCCCACCCTCCCCCTGCCTGAAGGAACAAATCCAGCATCATCTAGCACTTTCCTCACCCAGGCTTACTGTCCTTGGCCCACCACTTTAATTCATTCCACATATGTCCTTTAAATCCTGGATATCATGTGGGTGTTACCTAGGGTGGTCTGCATGCAAATGCAGTCTGCCTAGAAGTGCACACTTCTCCAGACTGTCATCCACCCATTCAGGCATTTTGATATTTGCATAACTCCTCCCAAGAGCCAGCCCACTTCTTGCATCAGGGCTGAGGGCCTGGGAGTACTTGGAAGGGCCTGGGAGTACTTTAGAGGAGTATTGAGGCAGGGTGCAGTGATGTTTTCAGGAAGCTATGAACAGCACCCTGCTGGCTACTCCCAGTAGCCATAATTGTCTTCCACACCACTGGGTCTAAAATAAGGTACATATTTAAAACAACATTTTTAACATGGCACCTTCCTTGGTTGTAAAGGATAAGAGTTTGTAGTTCCGCTTTAAATTGTGCTTGAGCCCACACAATTGCCATAAAAACAATTGACTGCCTGACCCTCCCAATACTTGAACCACTCCTATCTGTTAGTCGAGGCCAAGGTTGGGTGCTTTATGATGCAGAGGCTCTGACTGGCTGCTTAGACATGGCCAAATATGTCAGAGCTTTTGCCTTATACCGATCTGATCTTACACTGCAGCTTCCTAACGGAAGGGACATTAAGGCTAGGTTCAGACATGTTTGACCGCAGGATCGTGTACAATTGCACACAGCGATTGCAGCGCAGCCCCATTGACTTCAATGGGGTTACATCTGCACGGCAATCGTTAATGTCATGCGCTACAACACAAGAAAAATGCATGTTACATATGTTTTTGTGTGCTGCCATTGAAGTCTCTGGGGCCACAGTGTGTTCATGCGTCAAAAAATGCACCTGTACTATTTTTTCCAGCACACAGCGTGTTCCGCATTAACACGTGTAAGGCAACGTACGTTAATCTGCACAGGTGTAAAAGGGGCCTGAGGCAATGGTTACAGGGATTCTGGAGTACCTCTCTCCAGGAAAATGGGTAGTATTTTAGGGGATCGAGGAGCCATTTTTAAATTTCAGCTTCAAAAGGCATTCACACCTTTGCTTTGACACATGAAAATCCGGCAAAACCCAAAATGCGCTTGTGTTGCCATTAATTTCTAACGGCACCCCAAACGCGACCAGGAAGACCCGTGCTTTGCTTTTTTGCCGCATGTTCAGGACCCCATTGAGCAACAAATGCAGCACAGGAACGCGCATGAATGTAATGCGCGTTACCGGGAATGCCATTGTGTGAATTGGGCCTAAGTGGCCATCTGCACCTTCACTAAAGGAGATTGTACAGAAAGATTGTAATATGTGTTGACAGATTAACTCCAGGTGGGGTATGAGGTTGCCGTATTCTTTTTCATATACAGATACTATGTGTTATTTGATGTAGGATAGCATGCATAATACAGTATTATATTATTTTTATGTACAGCAAAATATTATAAAATCACCCAATACACTACTATCCTGATTGCTCCTGTTTAACTCTTTCCAGGGTTTATGATCTAGCCTACTTGTCTCTTCATACTAAAATTACACCCGTAACGTGATCTAGCTGTAAAGGTAAGATTTCCTTCCAGGAGTCCTCAGGGTGCCCCAGGGTCACCGTATATAACATATCACCCAGGGCAACCCTGCGCTGGTTCCAAACACACATCTTTTCCCAGCCCTTGCAAGGTCATCTTCTGATCTGCCCTCCTCATGTTCAAGGAGGATGGAGCATGCTGAAACACAGTAGGGAACCTTTGCTACTTGGTGATTATTTTTAAACTCACCCGAATGGAGAGTTTAATAAATTATTCATTGGAGGAAAGAAGGAAGAAAAGAAAAAAAAAAAAGAGGCTGCGGCTGAAGTGCTGATGTCAGGAGACAAGTGCAGTGTAGTATGGTGCAGTCAGGATAGGGAATGCCTGCCAGCCAGCTCCTTCCCGAGTCTCTGTCCTCCCAGCACTCACTATTGCACAGTGCACACACATTCTCTCAGACAGGGGGGTCAGGATGAGGATGGCACTCATGAAGGAACCCCTGCTGTTCTTTATGTTGCTGGGCTGTATGCACCACACTACTCAACTGAAGAAAGCTACCAGATGTCCTTCCACATGCAGCTGCACCAAGGAATCAGTCATATGTGTCGGCTCTTCCTGGATCCCCAGGACCATTCCCAGCGACATCAGCTCCTTGTAAGTGGAACGCCGGCTGCACAAGGTGCATGCATGAGGGATGCTGTGTCCTGTTCAGCTGCAGGATCTCTCTTTAGAAGTGTTCAGTTCGCAGCTGGACAAAGGAAATATTAAGGGGTGTGATGCAGTTTGATGGCTATCATAAGTAACCAGCATGCATGCAGAGAGATTTCAGCTCCCTTTAAAAACCTGCCAACTTTTTATTGTGCAGCTGCAATAGATTTCTAAAGCATTGCGGTAATACTTTTTCAGTGGGATGACCGATAGTTAATGTGCATGTGGGTGCTGATGTACTAGATCTAAGAAGGGGACATGAAAGAGTAGGTAAAGCTTCAATACAGGTGCGGTCTGTGTGTCTGGACCACCAATGCTGTAAACTCTGTTGTAGATGTTTATAATGCAGCTCTGTCATTGCTTTAGCAGTGCTTGCTTACGCAGCGTGCAATTACATATACAATAATTGCACTCCAGAGACTATGTCCCATGGCCTGAAATAGTTCTGTGTGCTGGCCAAGGATGCAGTGAAGTTGGAGGAGGGGGGATTCCAACTTGCAGGAATGGAAACTCTGCTGTGACGTCACACAGTATGGCACTGACGCAGCTCCTTACAATAGGGACATTTTAATATGCCTCATTTAAAGGATAAGTTCACCCTAAAGTAACAATTTAGTTATGGGCTAGAGGATGGATGGTTCCCATGAGATGCGACAGCTTCTGGCTTCTTGTATGTCTTGGATACTCCAACAGTGAGACGTGCCCGCCATAGTTCCTGGCTCCCTGGAAGTGTTGTGTCCCAGCTCCTCCTATTGCATCTTCCATAACAAAAAATAAATCCAACAGGGAGAGTGGGATCCCTTCATAATGGCCAAGACAGATGTGCAGAACCTGGATCTCCAGCACAGAGGTCTCATTAATAGTTTTCTAGAACTATACTGTCTAGTGGTTTAATTTTCCAGCATGTACCAAAAATAATAGTTTTGGGTGGATTGGCCCTATAGGAGCGTATTCCAGTGCACTGGATTTGTATGTTTGTTAGATCACCTAAGCATTAAAATCTACCATTTATAGTTCCCTGTTTCTGTTCTAAAACCTTGTAGTTTTGCACTTCATGCTGCAACAGTGGGAGTCTCGCTTTTTCTGTGGCATTATCCATTGTAAAAATGAAAGACTGGAGAGTGAGGCCCTGTACAACGGCAGTGGCAGGTGGGTAAACTCAGGTGCAGGGAAACCCTGAAGGATAGAACAAGATGTATGGTAGATATGTGCACCAGCAAAAAAATTGTTTACACGATGGGGACAAGGGCCTCTTCCCCACAACCCCGACCCGGTGGTTGTGGGGGTCTGCGGGCAAGGGGGCTTATTTGCATCGGGGTACCTCTTTATAAATGAGTAAGGGGTACCCATTCACTAAAGGGTTAAATCAAATAGTTAGTAAAAAGTCCAGACTTTTGATAAAATCCTTTCATTGGAAAAAAAAAAAAAAACGGTACATTTTTGACTATTCCATTAACAAAAAAAATGGCTCCATCGATGTAATCCAGTGTGAATCAGGACCCCCACCGACCCGCCGCAATAAAAAAAGTCCCGCCGCACGACACCCATCCGAACCCGACGAAAACTCGCCGCAAAATGACATTCAGCCCGAAAATAATCAGATGGGCAGAGCGAGTCGTGACGTCACGGCTCGCTCCGCCCTTTTGACATTCTCAGCTGTCAAATGCTACATAGCAATCGGGAACTCCCGAATACTATTCATGAGTTTCCAAATGCTATTCGGGTCTGTGAGCCGAGGTGTCATCTGAAAAGCATTATGAAAAGCATTTTGGGGGAAACCCCACGCACTTTTGTTTGTGTTTTAACTTGAGGGGGGTGCCTCCTAACATTCCTACCAGACATAAAGGGTCTGGTATGAATTGGGGAGGAACCTCACGCTTTTTTTTTTGTCCGGTCGACAAAAACGAAATGTCGACCGGACTACCGCTAATGAAATTCGGACGAAATTTTGGAAATCGGGAATTCGGATTGGTTTGCATTCGTTTTAGTTGTAATTCTGAATTCGGATACTTCCAAATCTCAGAATTTCTGAAAATTTCGTCCGAATTTCATTTCGGAACGAACATGTCTAATGTATGATGCCAACATCTACTAAAATTAATTATTGGGAGCCGACTGACTGTTTAATGGGGATATTATAATTCTGGACTGTAATATCCTTTTTTTAATGGGAGCTTACCGCTTTATTTTGAAAATGTGTCTGATTTACATAGATATGTAACACATTAAACAGCCCTCTTAGACTTGCCAATGCACTATCCTGAAAATATATGTCATATAAGGTTCTGCTGTGCCAGAACTCCAGGCAGCGGCAAAAGGAACACTGCCATGGTGCATCCCTTATGATTCCACATTTTCTTTAAAAAAATATGCATCCTCACAGAGGCGTAACTAGAACCTTCCGGGCCACGGTGCAAGAAGCCATGAAGGGCCCCCTCCCAACCGCCATGGCACCGCATGGTTACCAGGAAGACTGCCGAGGTCCCCAGCAAGCGAGGGACCTCGGGCAGCCGCTTGTTTAAAATTTTAGCGCCGGTGTTCTGTCGAGAACGCTGACCCAGTATCTGCGCTTACGTACAGGCGGGATTACCGAGGAAACCGGCATTTATTTACAAAGTATTCGTTTGTAATTGTTACTTGTGACTGTTAGTAATATACTGTCCCTGGCAGTAAATGATGGATGGAATATTATTAACGGTCACAATTAACGATTTAAACGAAATACTTTGTAAATAAATCCGTTTCCTCGATAATATTCGTCTGTGCGCAAGTGCAGATGCTGAGGTTGGCAAATTCGACTACATCGGCGTTCTCGACAGAACACCGGTATCTGTGTTTAGTATCGGGGCATTTTCATGAGTATAAGTACTCGTGAAAATGCCCAGTATTGGCAGTGGTGTATCCCTACTTAAAAATATAATGCATTGCTGGGACTTGTAGTCCTACATAGTTGGAGCTATTCTGCATTGCTGTATAATCATCATACTTCAATGCAGAATACCAGCAGCTATGCGGGACTACAAGTCCCAGCAATACATTATAATAGATGCCTGCAGCATATTCTGCTGGTGACAGCCTCTCCTATCCCTGCTGCACAGCTGCCCGTACATGCGGCGGCTGTGCGGCAGGGAAGGAGCGGCACTCTATCGGGGGGTCCCTCTTCTTGCTCGCTGGGTCCCCCCAAGTGGTGGAACGCCAGGGCCGGTCGCGATTGCGACTGCTGCGACCCTGGTAGTTCCGCCAGTGCATCCTCAGAACCTTAGACCTGCAAACTTAGACCCAGACGAAGGCAAAAAAAACCATTGCTGAACGTGATCCCCAAATTAAATTGGGTAACTCCCTCAAACAACTTCCTAAAAGCTATAGTTTTCGTATGAAGACATGCTTGATCCAAAAAAGGTGGACATAAATGCCACCCAGGGCTGTTTAAATATAGTTTTGGCTCAAGTGATCTGTTCAAATGGGTTTGGCTAACCTTGAAATGCAGTCTTTGTGAAACCGCCTTTGCGTCTGGCTAACAGGTAAGACATGGACCTAAGACTAGAGGCTTTCTTCCGCCCAAAGCTCTACAAAGCCTCCGGGCTCCGGGAACCAAGACCAGAATTAATTAAAATCTGAGAAAACAACAAAGTTTGTTTCCTCCATAGCAAACACAAACCTTGCAACTCCTCGCAACATTTTACATTCATGTAATTGAATTATTTATTGGCCAATTCATGTTTTTAAGATGTGGTGCGCCACGTGGGCCGCCCGGTGCTCTAGGCTAGAGTCCAAGGCTGCATATCTGTCTGCCAGGGACAGCCCTAAGCTCTAGCAGAGTCGAAACTTTAATTGTTGGGAGCCGCAGGGAGCAGCTCTGCTGCGATATTAATATGGAGACCCGCCGGACTGAAGTAAATAAGCAAAGTCTCATCTCTGCATTGCATGGTGTAAAGCCAAGTTTGCAATGATTTGGGAGTGCTGTAGCACACCCAATACCCCATGGTGCCACCGCTGCAGTTAAGGCAACATGCTACATATGAAATTGTTAAAGACGGTTTACATCTACTTTAAATTCCAAACTTTCTGCTTTCATGGATATTCCCTCTTTATTATGGCCAGGACTAAAAAAAATCAAATATATTTTATTTATTTGGTCATGTAAATAGGAAATATTGCACATTATATGCGATATTATATAAGACATTTATTATTTCTTCTAACAAGCTTTAGTCCACTTTTTTTACATTTTCTTTACTTCCTGCTGAAAAAAGCTTTTTGTTTACAGAATTCAATAGCTCAAAATGAAATTTACACTCACAAATGAATGAGCCAGAACAGTTGCTCTTCACTCTTACTTTCTATAACTGCCCTTGAACTTGACTATTAACCCAGCCTGTATAGAGGAGAGTAAAGTTTGCCATACCCAGAGCGAATTAACAGATGAACGGGCTAAAATTCGAGCTGTGTGTGGCCCTGTCGGCACCCCTCTGCTCAGTACTGTGTTGCCTTGAGGAAGGGACCCTGTGTGGCCCCTGAAACATTGGCTGCATGACTTACAGCAGGGGTGCCCACAATTTTTTGTGTTAAGATCTATTTTTGAAATGAGGAGATACACGAGATCTACCAACGAAAAAAAACAAAACCTCCCTGCTCTCTCTCTCTCCTGGCCGTCTCTCCTCACTCTCCACTGGCTGTCTCTCCTTGCGCTCTCTCTCCTGTCTGTCTCTCCCGGCTCACCTTGCTGTATTTTGCAAACAGTGCATTGCAACAAGCCGTGTAAACTAATATTCTTTGATATATTACATAGCACTTCAACCACCAGTATTCACCAGAAAGGTGTCAGGAAGCTTGGCTCAGCAGACTCAGGCTAATAGGTAATTATGTATGCACAGCTAAATAAATATGCTAAAATGGAATAAAGGGGCCACCATTCACACCCTTCATGATCTACCGCAATCAGCTTTGAGAGCTACTGGTAGATCACGATCTACCTAATGGGCACCCCTGACTTACAGTATGTGTTGCTATGTAAATAAAATTGCACTGATTTCTTCATCTTCATGTGGCGTGCTGGTGACCTTTCTTCTCTTTGTGAATTAAAACTCATGGCGCTATCCGTTGCTCTCACTACAAGCCTCCTCCTTTATTCTTTTGGTCAGAACACTGTATGGAGTGCAGTTTGGGACTGTCTGATTTTTCAATCAACTTTTGTCAAAGCAGCTGGTCTGGGATGTAGCCAATCCAGGATATGGCTGGCACATAGGAAGCCAGTGTGCCAGTAAGATCAGGATGCATGCACACTGGCCTTAGGGGCCTTAGATGGTAGGTGCAGTTTGACTGGTAGCTATAAAAGCACCTTTACTTACTTAGCTTTTATAGATCAATGCAGTTTTGTTGAACTTTAAACCTAAAATACATATATTTCAGCACACAGCTAACTTCCTATACAGTACTCCAACAACCGAGAACTACAACTAACATTCTGTTACCTACTTTTACAAAAAAAAAAAATCAGCTTCCCAGCAAAGTTACATAAATGTCAAATACCTTCAATTATGTGCAGGTTTGGGTACACGGCGGTGGATGTTGACCCTGGCCCTTTTACATAATGTTGACAGATAGCTGGAGGATGTTTTTCCATTGTCCGCAGGATGTGCTGAGAAGGAACCTGTCAGCAGCTTGATGGAATATTGGTGCTGGATGTTTATAGATATAACTGGTAGGACCCAAGGGAGGCTGGCAAATCATAACAGCAGTCCTGACTTTCTCTACATGTGCAGACATAGAACTCTTTATTGCAGTTCTCTTTTCACAAGAAACTTTGAGGGCCCGTCTACATCTTAGCATTACGATAAATGCTCCCTTTTGATGCCACCCAACACAGTGCAATGCACAGTACTGGACACTAGGTGCACCGTGCAATGATGTGTTGGGTTGCCATTAATTGTCATAGGCAATGCACAGTACTGCACACTAGGTGCAATGATGTGTTGGGTTGCCATTATTGTCATGGGCGCTTTAACATACCTCCCGGCATGTGTCTGTTTCAGCACCATGCAACATGTGTTACTGCAGTAACGTGCCTTGTGTTGTCATGTGGTGAAAAAAAGTAATGCATGCATTATGTTTTAGCACAGCAGGGCAACAAAACACACATTATTGCGGTTCACCGCGTTGCATATTGAGAATTAATCACAACATAAGGCACAAGTGCATCAAGTGAGCGGTACCGTGCACTGTGAAATAGCATGCACTAAAGGGAGGCAGAACTAGTACTGTAGACCAAACTGAGACACTTCAGAAATCAGTGTAATATTTCCTTAAATCGATGGCAGAATTATTAACAATTAGCAGCAGTTTTTAGATCACAGAGACTTTTGTAGTGAGCTAAACAGATGCTACAGAGAATCAGAGCTCTTGACAAAGTTATATAACTGGACAGATACGTATTCAAAGTGGCTGTGCCTTGTGTGAATCTTGTATTATATTGTAACATGAATCTGTGCAGTGACAAACTTGGCGTTACAACACCTATAAAAATAGGGCTGGATTTTTGCATAGCTAACATAGGCTGTGGCCTAAGGCTGCCAGGGGCGGCACACAGCCAACCACACATCATGTTGCTGAGAGTCAGTAAAACAATGCCATGTACAAAGGTTCCAGATCAATGTCCTGCCTGCCAATTCAATTTGGCTGACTCAATATTGTTGCCGACCCTAAACAGCTTGTGATTTCTTGCGTGGGAAGGGGGTGGCCAGAGAGAATTTATGGTTTCCCCACTCCAAGCTTCCAAGCTCTTCTAGTCATTGGCTCTAGGTGTACTCAGTGGATAAAATGGCTCGCCCAGCCTCTCTACCCCCAGCCTTGGTGTGCCTTGTGTGGCTATGTGCGAACTGTGTTTCTATGCAGTCATGCATTTAAAATCTCCCACACTGCATAACCAGGAAGATGACTCTATTGATAATGATGGGTATTCTTTGACTGCGTCAATCACGTGAAAATTCAATCACGCTCCAGGCAATCCCTGCACCCAGGGATTATCCCTAATGCATGGACAGGGCTGCCGAACATGCAGTCCTCCCGTACTGGGCCTGGGCCCCAATAGATCGGCAGGGGGGCCTGACAGGGAATGGCACAGCACAATGCAGGCTTAGCATCCGCTCTGCTTTCTGCACTAGTTCCCTGCCCTGTCCTATCTAGGGGTGAGTCTCCTTGGCAATGCAGTGTGTTGGGTGACATCGAAAGGGAGCAGCTCTCCAAAGCATGGGTGTTCTTGGGGTGTAATGTGAGTGGGTGATGAGTGTAGGACCTGGGGGCGGAGGAGGAGATATTCAGACCGGAGCCAGGCACAGCCAAGCTGCTGCTGACCACATGGCACACTTGATCTTCAATTTTCAGCAACACTTGTTGGTGGCGGACTAAATTTGTTGGCCCCTTTCCAACTGGCGCCTTCAGTTCCGATCCACAGGGGATCCATGCGTGGATCCCCTACTGATCAGAATGGATGTCATCGTTGTGAAATTACTGGACCCAAATTGGTCTAAGGGGAATGGGATGTATTGTAAACAGACTTGTGTCTGTTTATATAGTGTCAATTTACATCAGATTACCTCTGATCCGGCACAGTCAGGTCTGTTTGTTTTTCTGGACCTAGTCGGAGTCCGGCGTAATTGGAAGTAAACAGACACCCGTCAATTTAGATCTGGCTGTCTATAGACTAACATTGGGCTTCTGATCAGGTCTGCCAGGTAGACCTGATTGGAATGCCCTTGTGAAAGAGGCATTACAGTGCTCTACTAATAAACAGGAAGCAGAGACTGCATATGTAACAAACAAATATAGCCGTCAATGCTGAAGCCTGATGAAGGGACCCTGCGAGGTCATTTCTATTCTGACAACTTGTTCAATAAAATGAGCATTTGGTGATTCTAAAAGGATTTTTGGTGTGCTGGTGACATTTTTCATAATCCTCCTATGTATACAGCGGTGCCATCCGCAGTCATTTCAACCACGCTCCCCATCGTATAGGAATTCCGGTAAGGAGTGCGACAAGAAGTTTTATGTTAAACAGATATAGCTGCCCCCATACAGGATAGATAGAGAGAGAGAGAGAGATAGAGAGAGAGAGAGAGAGAGAGAGAGAGAGAGAGAGAGAGAGAGATAATCTACAGAGGGAAATAATGTTTTGAAGTTAATAACACATGCACAGATTTAAGATCATTTAAACTTGTCTCATCTCTTTCACAATAATGTATAAAATGAACTTTAAAGCCTCTCGTTCCCCTTTAATGAAGAGCAGCTTAGAAAAGTTCTGCTTAGAATTTTGGCATGAAAACGCTATAAACTGTATTTCCCAGTCTGAAATGTTCCACAGTATGTGACTTTTGTTTGTATGTACTTTTGTAGGAGTCTGGTGAATGGGACATTTTCTGAGATCAAAGACCGAATGTTTTCTCATCTGCCTTCCCTGCAGCTGCTGTGAGTACCGCACTCCATAACAATACACATACTGAAGCTCCTTTCATTGTAGATGGCATAGGGCATCATTGTCATTCCAAACACATCACTGCAAATAGTGTTTGGGAAAGCATGCTAGCTGCTCTCTCACATTGTGTTATTTCCATTAAAAACTGTCTCCAGTAACCATTTCTGTTCTGCAGTATATTTATTAACACATAATATGAGCTGGAATATGTACAAAGTTAGATTGGAACTCTTCTTACACCGGCTTTATTCACTAATGTGGAAGAAGCAATGATGGAGTGCAAACTTCAGATGCCTTTTTACTGGCTAACTCAGTGAATGGTTAAAGTAGGGGTAGACAACCTCAGCACTCTAGCTGTGGGGAAACTACAAATTCCATCATACCTCTGCCTCTGGAAGACATGCATGTGGCTGTCAGAGTCATGCAATGCCTAATCGGAAATGGAGTCTAACCACAGCTGGAGTGCCAAGGTTGGCTATCCCTGCTAACCCTGATTTAAAGGATACGTCAAGCAAAAAACTTTTTTTGGTTTTGGATAGAGTGGGGAAGGATAAGACCCCCCTGTCAGGTTTTTACTGTTATTCAAGGCTCCGCTAGAGATTTACTCTCACTACCCGTCCTGCTAATAACAGTCTTACCAAACTGAAAGTGAGGGAACATTTGCAACAGGGACACAGACAGAAGTAAAAATCCAACTGGGGCTCTAGCCTTCTTTACTACTCTGCTATTTATATTACAGACATCTCAACTTTCCCGGACGTTCCCGGAGTCTCCTGCTATAAGATAGCGGCTCCCGGAGGACTGGGAGAGAAACATTTGATCCCGGAAAAGATTTATTCTGCTCTATCTAGCAGAGTAAACCTTTCCCTGCCGTATTCTTAATTTTAAAATTACTATTTTGATATCGGGGCCGCCGACCGCCGTCAGAGTAAAAAAAAAAAAGACAGCACTGAAATGAATAGCTAGGATTCTATTGGCTATTTCAATTTGCAATAGCCAAGAGCCAATAGCAGAAAGGCTATGGCACCAGCCCACTGCTGCTGTCAATCAGCAGAGGTGGACCTGAAGTTCTGCATCAGGTCCTCCTCTGCTGATTGGCAGCAGCAGTGGGCGAGTGCAATAGCCAGCCTGCTATTGGCTATTGCAAATTAAAATAGCCAATAGCAGCTTAGCTATTCATTCCCATCCTGTCCGTTGTGGGTTTTTTAAATTCTGACTGCAGCAGGTGTCAGAATACAAAGAAAAAAACAGCAGTTAGCAAGGGAAGCATTGGCCATCAATTCAGGGAGATACC
>NW_017307127.1:14998-30141 GCF_000935625.1 Nanorana parkeri
GGTACCTCCCTGAAATGAGAAGGGCACCTCCCTGAAATTACTCTTTTCATGTTGGGATGCCGCCTGACATAGTGACTCACCCACTTAGTCACCAAGTGAGCAAGTCTATCAAATCTGTAGAGGGAAGGATGCAGGCTGCCATAGGATGACTAATTCACAATGGGGGAAATTTATCATAGCAATTGCACGTGTTTGAACTTGCATGGAATATATTTGCACCAGATTTATGAAGCTAGTGTAATGTTCTTGATAAATGAGGTTTAATAGACTCCAGGAAAAAAGACTTCTAACTCCAGGCAAAAAGCTTAACTGTCGCTTCTTGAAGAAGTGGTCATGAGGACTTCTTAAGTTGTGAGTGTTTTCTTAGGTGATGCTCCAGTTTCAGACAGCCACAGAACAAGTGCAGATGAAAACATGTGCAAAAAAGGTGCAAAAAACATGCAGTTGAAAAAGTAGTGCAAGCTCTGAAGAAAACGGGCACATGTTGAAAGACAGATTTGCACATTAAAAAAAATGATCTAAGAGGCTAAAACTGTTGTAATTGCTTTGATAAATTCCCCCCAATGTATTTAAGTAAGGTGCTGCGTGACGGGGTAATTGTCAGTCAAACTATCACAGCATTAAAAGATGAAAAATGGCCTGGTAATGAAGGGTTATTACAGACTTGGACTGAAATTTATGAAGGTCTTGTCCAGCTAGTTCTGGGTAAATCCTCATAACCTTGATCATTATTAATTATTCATTGTAAACATAAATCCTCTGTACATAACCGTGACCCTGTTACCATAACAACCTTTCTAATATGAATTCACCACCTTCCTGATGGTAATTCTGACACTGTGGATATACATTGGGATGTTTTCTAGACGTTTTTTCAAAAACCTACTGTTAGAATTGAATATAGCTCATTATAGTAAAACAGTCAAAGAGAACTACTGTACCATATGCAGACTGGATCTAATTAATCACAGCAAAACAAGGTTGCACTAGGAAAATATATGACCATGTATACCATGAAACACGAAGAGCAGCTGATTACACAGTTTTAGGGATAGGTGTAGCTTGCATTATGTAAATTGTTCTTATTTCAGTGTTTGTTATGTAAGATTTTTATTTATTTGGGTATTCTAAAGGTATAATATATATATATATACACACACACACACACACATATAATAAAGCACTCACAGTATGACGTTACACGTATGTTATTACTCAGGCTCAGTTCCAGTCCACAAACTTTACACTAAATACAAAGTGAGGAATTGTATTACAAACTTAAAGTGATTTTAAAGTGATTTTTTTTTTAGAGGGACACTAAATTTAGGAGTTAAACCTTAAAATACATTCAAGCACCTTGACCATTAACAAAAAGCACAGATCTGCTTCATCAGCTTCTCTCCAGCATCTGAAGCTGGAGAGTGACACAAGAATGCGGAAGTGATGTAATACACACGACTTCCGCATTCTGACAGCGGAGAGGGGGGACCGGATACCGACGGATCGCTTGTATGTTAACATGCGCGCGAGGGGGCGTGGCTGAGCGGACGTCTAAAGACGCCCTCTCAGATCTAGAGAGCTCCTTTTTTTTACAACGGCTGGCCGGGAAGTGGTTAAAATCATGTTTTTAATTTTTTTGACCTCACCGCTCCGCCATCCTGACAGCAGGCAGCGCTCCCTCCTGCGCCCCCTACACTACAATCTCATGTTTAATTTAATACAGTAATTTGCATTGAGATTGTAGTCCAACACGGGAGCGAGCTTGGAGCCGTGGCTACTGTACAACACACACAGGGACAATAGAGAACAAAAGTAGTCACCCTCCAGAAGGAAGGACAGTGTCAGCGCCAAATCAGAGATGATTTGAGGATCTACAGGCGAGTGATACACATATAAGATACATTTTTGTTAACGGTCAAGGTGCTTGAATGCACTTTAAGGTTTAACTCCTAAATTTAGTGTCCCTCTAAAAAAAAAATCACTTTAAAATCACTTTAAGTTTGTAATACAATTCCTCACTTTGTATTTAGTGTAAAGTTTGTGGACTGGAACGGAGTCTGAGTAACAACATACATGTAACTTCATACTGTGAGTTTAGGGTCACTTTAACATGCTGAGAGTAGGACATACTCTACATTCAGCTTCTTCTGCAGTTTATGTTTTTCTGTCCTCCCTTTTCACATTGTCTCGACCACTGGCCTAAATTTTCATTGTAAGGGTAAAAAATAGCTTAAAACCCTTTTGACTTTAATATTATTATTATACAGGATTTATATAGCGCCAACAGTTTGCGCAGCGCTTCACAATATAAGGAAGACATCACTTTAATTGGTGTGATATGAGTTCTCCTTATTCTGTTCCATTGTAAGGGTGGCTCCTTGGCTTGCAGTGTCCTTTTGAGCCACCGTTGGAACACCCTTGTGTACACACTCACAGAATATATGCATCTGCTGCCTGCACTGTACACACCCAGGCAGCACAGAGGAATAGAAAGAATCACAGGCACACTTGCCTGATGGTGCTAGGAATGATGGGACATGTAGTACTCAGAAGGGGAAACAGGAGACCCTTGTTCACATTCAGAGTGTGCGCTCTTTGACCAAAAGTTCAGGGAAGCCGCACAGAGGAAGTTGAAGGCTGCACCAGTAAATTGAATTAAATGTGAGTGTTTAGCGGCATTGATTTTTTAAATAATTAATTGTCCATTATAGGGCAGGTCAAGAGGAATGTATTTATAATTAAAAAGCTTAGGCATTAGTACTACTTTTCTAATATAATTAAAGGATATCTAAACCCAAAAACAAAAATGTAATATAGTGCAGTTTGGCCTTCCTTAGATATTGTGGCTGCATTGGTTTTCTTGCTAAGAACATTTTTTTGAAGTACAGAAAAATCCCCGTTGATCCTGCCAGAATTGTAGTGTCCTTGTAACTTCTTGTACACTGAACCAGTCTCTTAAACAATATTAAAGGTTAAAGATTCTTATTCCTGCCGCTCACTATGCCACACACGTCTTGTATATATTCAGATATCTGGAGCCTCTTCTCCTTCAGACAGTGGTGGGGACAGGCAGATATGACAGGGGTAGGTGTGGGCACATATACAGCATGGCTACCATTGACCTCCAATAATCTTTGAAAAAGGGAACTCATTATTCTGTCTCGGTACTGCTTCTTTTAGTAGATCAGCAATTTTGAATTTAATAGCCTTTCAAATTCAGAAATTGAGAAAGATTTGTAAGGTTACAGTTAGTTCAACATTTCTGCTCTTCTAAACCATAGAAAACTACTTGTGTAGATCAGTATCAGACAGTCATGAAAAGGAAATTATATGCACGCCATTAATAGATAGCAGTGGAGTCCTTCTTTGTCCATTTCATAATCACTGCAGAGTGAGAAATATGGGCTGAAGTAAATGTCCGATTGTTCATGAAACAATTTCTAGAAACTTAAAAAGTAAAGAATCTCATTTAGAAAATGCAGCTAATACACACAATGCCAAAATGGAACTCTGTCCAGCAACTTGTATGACAAATGCATTGAGCCATCCGGTTTTCACCTTGCTCTGCAGTGCACTAATGTACATCGTTGACAGCTGCAGAATTCTGTATTGATAGTAAAGGGCTGCACCCCACATAGAATAAAAAGTTGCCATAGTGAGCAGTGTTCATGTCCAATTCTTTTCTTCTTATTGCTGTTCTTGTTCTCTGTCTGTCTGCTTTTTGGCCTATAGCAGTAGGAAGCTTCTAATAAGCGTTCTGCCCAACACTAGAGGTTGAACAGCATACACAGGTGTTTCTTCTGCACCTGTTGCATCCCCTTTGCAGCTAAATTCTTCTATATTCTCCTATAATAAAGCAGTTAGCACTGTGACCTTGTCTAGGAGATATCAGATGCCACCTTAAGTCCCTGGCACTTAGCTGGGGGCCTGAGGCTAGCACTTTAGGTGCCAGGGGCTAGCATAACTGCTGTTGCTGGTATCCAAGCTAAGTACAGTTAAACTGACAGTACTTTTGAGTTAGAACACACACAGTTCAGTCATGTCCAGCCCCTAGTCTACATGTGGCTGGAAACTGGTCAAGGGAGGACTTGGAACTTTCAGTCTGAGGGGCACAAGCAACCCGCTGATCCTTTCATGGCAGGGTCATTCTTTATAATCTGAAGTGCAAAGTAGGCTGGGGTAGTGCAGTAATTGGTGAACAGGCATTATCTAGATAGGATTAGATGTTTTGGATAATGGAGGACATAAAATGGGAGAGCAGGTTTTACTCAGACAGATGGATAGATAGATAGATAGATAGATAGATAGATAGATAGATAGATAGATAGATAGATAGATAGATAGATAGATAGATAAAACCTGCTCTCCCATTAAGCCCTCGAACAAAAGGGGACCTGCAATCAAGGTCCAATCCTCACCCGGAGGTGGTAGAGTAAGTGTCTGGCTGTTTTCTGGGTTATTGTAAATGCAGAGAGAAATTAGAGAGAAAATACAACTCATGAGCCATTCTAGGTGCAATGTGTTCTTTATAGGCACTGGAGTCATACCCCCCTCAGCCACCAATAAGCTTCAGATCTGCTCTGAGGGTTTGTTTACCCCATCTCCAGACCAGATCTGGATGCATTTCTCTAAACACGTGAATGCATGTTTTTGATGCGTTCCGGTACATTCTTTTGTTCTCAATTGGTTTTGCTTGGGTTTTAGGCACGTTCCAGTGCAAAAAATGCAGCATGCTTTACATTTGTATATCTAGCCTCATTTAAAACCATTGGAATGACTGTGTATGAAGTTTTGGTGCAGATAGAAATATTCTGGTGTGAACAGGCCCTGAAGGTTTGAATCCAATTGGTAGCTGAGGGAAAATAAGTTCCTATTAAGAACACATTGACTCATACGGCCCTTAGTGAATATATGATGAGTAAATAAAGTACACGGCAAATGATAATTCATTGGCCACTCTAAGTGTGACAAATTAATGTATTCTTTATAGAGACTGGAGTTGTGCCCCCACAGCCACCAATCAGCTCTAGATCTGTTCTGAAGGTTTGAATCCAATTGGTGGCTGTGGGGAAATATGTTTGAATTAAGAACACGTTGATTCATAAGGCCCTTTGAAAGTATATGATGAGTTAATGAAGTACAGATGCACGTTAAGCAACCCCCACCTTGCTTAAAGTAGAAGTGAAGCCAAAACATTTTTTGTTCTTTTTGGGTAACTTAATGGAGGGTTTTAATCCCTGACAGTTTTTTTTTTGCCATCTGTGTCCCACTGGGATGAGTTCCCTTCACTTTCTGCCTGATAGCCACAACAGGAAGTAGGAGGAAATCCCTCCAATGGGAGGGAAATCCCTGATGGTCACCAAGGTTACCAGAACTAGTGTCCACATTGGACAATTTCCCACCTATTCTTGTTCTGATGACAACTCAATTTTAGAATCCTAATTCAGAATTTTCTTTCACTTTCAGTGATAACGGTCACCAGGACAATTAGAGGGGGTGAATCTCCCTAACGGGGACCCAGACAGGAATAAAAACCTGACTAACCCCTCTCCATTCAAAAAACAGTTTTGGATTCAGTTGCCTTGAATTCATGATTGTGTGTACTTCTGGAAGAAATGTACTCAACTGTTGAGAGTTCACTGTGAGCCACTGTAAAGGGAACGGACACAGGCACACGTGGCTTGTGGTTGGCTTGTGGTTGGGGACCTCAGATCTCCACCACTTCTGCCTGGTTTGCAATTACTTGTATACAGGAAAATGGCTATAATACCGTTGGGCCATCATTTATAAAGGTATTTAGCTGTACATTTTCTGCATACTCCTGTTAGAAAAAAAGCTTCATAAACAAAACCCTATTCACATTCTCTTAAATGACATTTAAAATTTAGAGTGCCCTCGCAAGAAATCAAGGCTGCCTTATTTCCTGCTAAATAGCTTCCTGAAAGCATTAATGGTCTGTGTCAGCTTGAAGCCGCTGCAAGTTAACTCAGCAGCAAAAAAAGGTAAAATATTGCACTCACTGCATTGCTACAGCGGTCAATAGATTCAGCTTGACTAATTCTGAGCATCACAAATTCTGGTTCACTTCTAACCTGCTGTCTTCATTTTCAGCTTGCTGAATTCTAACTCATTTACTGTCATACGAGACGATGCCTTTGCTGGTCTCTTTCACCTCGAATACCTGTAAGTGCTCCACTAAATGTCGTATGCTGCATATGAATTTTTAATCCTGCCTTGGTCTTAATTCTCTGGCCTGTGCAATGTTCTGAGCAGTTTCTACAGCTACACTCATGCCCCATGTTTATTTTGCCATCCAGGAGACAAAACATTGAACCAAATGGTGCTTTTTCTGCCTTGAGTTTGAGATTTAATGAGGATATATAGCTGCCAACATTTGGCTTTATTCAGTAAAGGGTTCTTATTCCTAAGATTGGTAGCCTATAATAATCAACTAGAATCCACCCTGCTGAGGGCAGACCAGCAAAAGATGGATTTTGATTGGTTGCTATTGACTATTGTACTAAATAATACTTTCTTGAATGAATAGAGTTGCTTATAAACTCTACAATTAAAGAAGAACTTCCACTGAAACTATTTTTTAGTTTTGGGTAGAGAGGGAAATGAACCTGTGTCAGGTTTTTATTGCTGCTGTGTCTCTATTGGGGAGATACACTCACACTTTCTGTCCTTAAGGTGGCCATACACTTACCGGGTTATTCACAAAAGGGTGAAGAGTTTGGAGAAGGCAGGAGAAGTGAACAATCTAGGACAACATAGCTGATTTGGAAAAATTCTCCAATTCAGCTCACTTTCCAGTTCATCTATATTGGCCTAGATTGTTCACTTCTTCCTTCTCCAAACGCTTCACCCTTTTGTGAATAACCTTGTAGATGTTTTTTTCACATTTAGACCCCTGAACTAGAAAAAAATGCTTGATTTCCCCTCCCCTACTAAACAGTGTGGATGGGGGATTCCCCTGCTGCCACCCGCAGCTGTCAGAATACCTGAACAGTGACTGCAGCTGATTGGAAACAAAAGTCAATTGAAAAGTCAAATGTTGTCAATTTTAGCCAATTCAGAAGGACTCCGACAAAATTCGAGCAAAGTATGGCCAGCTTAAAGTCTATTTCCTATTTGGAGGAAAACCCCTTCATGTTTGTTATGTGTTCCCATGCACACAGCATACTGAAAAATAATGTAAAAATATTTCTTACCTATTAGAAGTTTCTTTGGTGAAGGGCTTTGTGCAGATGCCAGGCTACACTGAGCAGTCTGAAGGTGAAGTAGAGGGACACACTGAGCTTCTTCTCATAAACATACAATGCTTCTAAGCCTTTGACCCTTTGTTAGGACAGACAGTGTTCACATCTAGTTTACAACTGATAATGAGATCTCCCAGCACAGTACAGACAGGGTTAATTTGAGTAAACATAACTTCCCCCAGCTCCCTCCTTAACATTGCATAGGGGAAGGTAGCCACCGCTCCAAGATCACTCCCATGATAGACTATAACGTCAATACAAATTAGCCAACTAAACATGAGATTGTAGTCCATCACGGGAGTGAGCTTGGAGTGGTGGCTACTTTACAACACACACAGGGACCATGGGGAACAAAAGTAGTCACCCTCCAGAAGGAAGGACAGCGAATTCAGAGATGATTTGAGGATCTACAGCTGAGTGATACACAAATAAGATACATTTTTGTTACTAGTTAAAGTTCTTGAATGCATTTTTAAGATGCAACTCCTGAGTTTAGTGTCACTTTAATGACAATAGCCTGGCCACAATTTTACTTTAACATTGTTCTCTAGCAAAAAAGAAAATCCAGCTGTGTTTAACCCACCTATGTAGTGAACTGTGGAATCCTCATTCCATATTTTCCAAGGTCTTATAAGTCCAGAGTATATTCCTACAGATAAACAGCACTGCATATCTGAGGCTCTGTTTACACAATATATGCACTATTGTACGTTATTAGCATGCATTAATGCATTGAAGTTGTTGTTTTTCTTTACATTTGTGTGTGTTTACACATGTTTTCTATGCATTTTACTGTGTTTTTCATGTGGTTTGTTGTTTTCATGTTTCGGCCTGAAAAAAATTAAAGAAATCTGTATCTCTTGTCTGCTGTTCATATCGTATACTGCATTAAAACACAGGGAAATGCACTGTATGCACATTTATTTGCATTGTCATTTATTTTTTTGAGCTTTCACCTCGCAGAGCAACACACATAGTCATAAAGGCTGCATTTTTGGTGTCACTTTGCACTAGAGTGCAGAGATCTGGACATGGCCCATTAACTTGGTGGGCATAATACCGGTTGGAACTACCTAGAGATGAGCTATGCTGATAGAACTAGCTAAGCTGCAATTGCTTAAAAAAGCTGGCTGCCTGGCAGTCTTTAATTCCTTTCTGAAGCACTGACCCGAAACAAGCTTGCAGCAAGTGAAGTCATAGCCAAGTCTGACATGCTTGTATGCATTAATATTCCGTGTCAGTTACTCAGGAAGTATTGGCATTTTTAGGTTGGAATGACAGCCAGGCACATGTTTTTTGTTCGTAAGGAGAAGTCAGGACTGGTAGCCACCATATTTCTCTTAGCATAGTTTTCACCTGCAGGAGGGGCTGTAGGTGACATGTGTGGAAAAGGGGGATCCTGTATATTGTACATGGACAGGACAGAAACAGCTGCCTGTCAGAGACGTACATTGTGTGCAGGCCATGTATTGTCTGGGGTGCATTATCTAACTTGCCCCAATAAGTCAGTACAGATGGCAGTATTCAATGTAGGCCTCAGTGATATCTGCTCGGCATTAGGGCCTGTTCACACCCTAGCATTCTGTTAATACCTTGCACCCTTGCACCTAGTGTGCATTCCGCTGGCATTTATTTGAATGGCACCCCAACAAACGATATCGCACAGTGCACCTAGCAAGCACTGAGCTGTTATTTATTTGAATGGCACCCAATGCACCTATTGGTGGTCATGCCTTGCAGCACAGCAGTGTTGCAGTAAAAAAAAAAAGGAGTGCATATATGTACTGTTTTTTTTTTTTTACCACAACACACGGTATTGCAGTACTGCACATTGCGCTATATTGTAATGTGCGGCCCCTGAAAGATGTGTTGGGGTGCTATTCAAGTGACTGGCAGCACAATGCACCTAGCGCACATTACGGCACACTAGGTGCGCTGAAAGATAGCGTGCATATAACACACAGCTCTGATGTGAAAGGACCCTTAAGCGGGCCGCTAGGTGAGGTGCAGAAAGTGCATCCTCCCTCAGCAAAAATTCATGCATCTCTTATTTTACATTGCACAGTTCTCAGGGAATGATGACCATCAGGTTTTCTTGTGATCCATTCATTGAACAGTGTATGCTGGTCATGCTAAATCTAATAATCTGCACAGGTTTGCTTCCTGAAATTTCACTCATTGACTTCCTTAATCCGGCATTAATCATTCTTCCTGTCATACTTCATCATCAGCACTGCATCAAGTTCTAATCAAGATGTGTAAACTGGGGGATATTTGGGTTATGTAATAACACAGCGAATTAGAAGTCAATGTGCCATAACCCTCATTATGCGGAATTCATTTATTTGCCAACTTGTATTTACTGTTTGTTTATTTCTGATTGGTTCATGTGGGTTCTTATACATCATTAGTTTCTTAATAAATAACCTACACTGTGTCCTTCTGCTAACCATATCCAACCACAAATATCACTATGTAATGAGGACGTTTACCCACCGACACTTGCCTGCCTTTGGTATGCTTGCAGTCAACAATTACGTTTGTTCCTATTTCTTGTACTCTGAATGATCGGGGACTTTGTTGGCACAGCTAACTAGGATCCAGTTATATAAAATATTGTAAGCTCCTTGCCATAGAACTCAGTGCAAACATATCACAGGTACGAGTAGAGCATTAGTGCAGATTTCTAAACATTTTAGCTGGTTTATTTCCGAGCTTTATCTATCCACATAGTCACATAAACTATGTAAAAAAAAAAAAACACAAGTTCATCAAGATCCGCCAACAGAAACATGAATAAAGAAATGCATTGAAAACCTGCATCCACAGAACTCTAAACCCATAGTTACAGATTCAAAGTAAGGCAAAAAAACCCTAATAAATCATGGCCAAATTTGCTCCAACAGGGAAAAAAATCCAAGGCAGTGGAATATTCAATGTATCAACAATCTACAATGTTATTTCGTATAAATATTAATAGCCCCTAATGAAGTCTATTCCACATTTTCACAGCTTTTACTGTTAGGAAGCCTTTCTGTATGTGGCGATCAAAGTATAACCGAAGTCAAAAGTTTTTGTTTAGTTTTGGATAGAGTAAGGGAGGGTAATAACCCCCATCAGCTTTTTTTGCCATTGTGCTTCATTGGTTAGACTTCCTTTCTAATAGCCAGAACAGGAAGTGAAAAAGAGAGGTAAATTCCTGGTGGTCAGCAGGATCACAAGAATTAGTGTTCCCATTGGAAGATTTCCCATCTATTCTTAATCTGATGACAACCCAAAATTTGGGATTTTCTTTTAGTTTTAATGATAACTGTCACCAAGACACTTAGAGGGGGTGGATCTCCCTAACAGGGACTTCACTCTTTACTAACTTATAAAAGGCTTTGTTTTGTCTTCAATTAGACTTTAAACCACTTTTCCTCCAGATGCAAATAATGCCCTCTTGTCATTTGCAATAACCCTAAAGTGAACAACTTTGCACCAAATTTCTTGACATGGACCATTTATGTACTTATACATGGTGATCATTAGGGATGCACCAAAATTAAATTTTTAGACCGAAACTGAAAAAAAAATGTTATCAGGCCAAAACAGAAACAGAAAATGACTTTTTCCCCAACCTTTTTAAAAAAAATGTTGTTAATTTTTATTTTATTTTACTTTATTGTCAGGGGCTTTGATGAAATATCAGGGGTCTGTTTAAACCCCTGATATTTCCCTTTTAAAATAGAAAAAAAGAGTCCTAAATCTCTTTTTCTGCAGCCCGTCATGAATGAACTGAAAGCCTCTATACTGAGTGCTCCTGTCCAATCAAAAACTGTGGCGATAGTATCAGTAACTATGTATACAATCATGATGTAGAACACTTCCTGTTCATTCATAACTGGGGGCACAGTAAGCATACTATATCCCCAGTTATTTACACACACTCAGCAATCAGTTGTGACTGCTAAGTGCTTGTAACTAGACATGTGCGATTCGTTTAGTTCCGAATCGACATTCTGACGAAATTTTGGAGATTCAGATGTATCCGAATTACAGATATAACGAATGCAAACTAATCCAAATTTCCGATTCCGAAATTCATTAGCGGTAGTCTGTACGAAATTTAGTTTGTTGGACGAAATTTCGTTGCAGCAAAGTGACATATGCAGCAATGTCACTTTGCTGCACCGAACGAAATGACAAAGAAACGAAATAGAAACAAAATTTTGTACAGATTACCGCTAATGAATTTCGTCTGAATCCGAATTCCGAAACGAATTGACTTTCGGACCCGAATTCCGAAAAACAAAATAACGCAAAATCCGAAACGAAACAAATTTTTTGCTGGTGCACATGTCTACTTGTAACCCACTCTCCATGTTGGCTCCTCAGCCTGTCACGGGAGGCTGAGTGGGGCAGGACGAGAGGAGAGCTTGGCCCCCTGTGACAGCTGACAGCTCTCTCCTCCCCGAATCACCCAGCTCGGTATCCTGAGAGCTTCTCTGGATCCTCTGTGTCTGCCAACAGAGGTGGGGGAGAGCAGTGGGCATCAGAGGGTACACAAACCGGCATCCAGCAGAGAGGAGAGAAGTTAGGGATGAACTGAATTTTCAGCTGCATTTTCGGCCATTATGGTACTATCGGCAATTAGCCCATAGTACAATTTTTGGCCGAAATATTGGTGCATCCCTAGTGATCAAATTATTATTATTATTATTATTATACAGGATTTATATAGCGCCAAAAGTTTGCGTAGCGCTTTACAATGTAAGGAAGACATTATAATCACAATGCAATTCAAGACAAGATGATAAGGAGGGCCCTGCCCCTGAGGGCTTACAATCTAAATCCCACCCTAAACACCTCTCCTCAAGGGAGGATACATTTATTTTATTTACAGGGCTATTCACAAAAGGGTGAAGGGTTTGGAGAAGGCAGGAGAAGTGAACATTCTAGGAAAACGTAGCTGATTTGGAAAAATTATCCAATTCAGCTCACTTTCCAGCTCTGCTTTGTTGTCCTAGATTGTTCACTTCTTCTGCCTTCTCCAAACTCTTCACTCTTTTGTGAATAACCCTGTTAATCTTTCTTCATTGCTAAGATCCTACATGCCTCTTATTTTAGTTGCCCTTCTCTGCACTCTCTACAGTACCACCTACAGAACTGGTGCACAAAACTGGATTGCATATTAATGAGGTCTTATTAATGCTTTGTACAGGGGCAGGATAATGTCTCTCTTTGTAGTCTATACATTTTTAATACGGGAAAGTATCTAGAAACTATAGCTTGGCATTCCATTCTGTTATTAAAGCACATGTCAAGGCAACATAAAAAATACATACTGTATGCAGTACATCTCTGCAGTACATGCAAATTTGTCCATGTTTTACCCCTTTAAGGACCCTAAAAGTATAAAAAGAATTCTGTTCATCTTCCCGAAATGCAGTCAGCTCTTAATTTCCTATTGCGGGCTGAAAACATGCAGAATTTTTGTGGACTGAGTGGTGTCAGCCATGCCATTGTCTTTGCTAAACTACTCAACAACTTCTTCTTATCCGCAGCATAGGGACTAATATACTTTCAGTCCAAGATAAGAACAGCAAAGGCTCAGTAGTTCCTTTGAGATAACACAGCAGAGAGCAGACACTACAGAACAGCTCCTAAAGTTCTGACAAGATCAATAGGATTTTTTGCACTTATAAAACATATATGAATATTACATTAAAAAAAAAAAATATAAAAAAAAAAAACAATAGGGCGGAGCTTGCAGTGACAGCTAGCTCCGTCTAACTGTTTCCTATTGGCTGGCACCTGCTAGAGTCTTCTAACGGGTCCTGGCCTAAGAATAACAACTGGGCGGAGCCGGCGGCGCCGACTCTGCCCAGTTGTTATTGTTTAAAGACAGATCAGCATCCCCAGGTCATTTGAGTAACGATCAGTAATGATCCTAGGTCAGGGGCAGGCAGCAAACAAGAATGGTCAAGAACAAATCCGGGTCAGAAGTCTGGCAATACAAGGCAAGGAATCACAGGAACACAGGGGAGCTGAAAGGCAGTCCAGCAATTTGGAGACAGACAGGCTGGGTTTAAATAGTGTGATCCATCAGCACATTGTGTCACTTCCTGTGCACCGTTTGGCGCACTTTTTCGCGCCCCGTTTTCCAATAGTATAGAAAACGGGACTCCGTGCATGCGCACTAACAGATGGTCTCTGACAGCCTGGGAGTACACTGACCACAGAAAACTACCACACTAAATATTGAGAGACAAACTTTAGGGCAAAATAATATTTTAAAAAAATAAAACGTTTCCACAACATATGCCTTTCATGCTGCAGAAGTCTCCTGTGAGTATGGAGGATATGACACAGGACAGTATGTGCAGTACAGGAATGGAAAAGAGGTATGAGTGTGAAGGGTCCATCATGGCACAGTATGTGCAGGAGAGGAGGGTGAAGGGTATGACAGTGGGCAGTATGTACAGGAGAGGCGTATGGAGAGTATTACAAGGAGCAGTAAGTACAGAAGAAGGAGTGAAGAGGGTGTGATAGCTGGCACAATGTGCAGGAGGGGAGTGTGGAGGGTTTGACAATGGGCAGTATGTCAAGGGGAGGTTTGTGGAAAACATGAAAGGTGTGCAGACAGCATACACAATTTGCAGAGTATAGGGGAAGGAAAGGAGGATGGGGAAGGAAAGGAGTAAAAAGTGTCAGAAGACAAGTTGGGATAAAATCAATTTTTCCTTCTAGTTCATTTTTTCTTTAGCATGGCTACACATTGTTTTGATGGGCATATCAGAGGCCTGAAGTGCTTTGCACTGAGAACTTGCGGGTCCTCCTGTAGTTGGGCATCTAGACAGTGGCAGCTAAAGTGCAGGGCCCAGCTTCTACTTTTGTAAAACTTGAACCTCCCCTGGATCTGAAGTATTAGAGGTCCCAGAGCCAGAAGTAGAAGGTGAGGCCACCAGTGGCAACAGTGGTATGGGGGTGGAAGTTTGTGAAGTGGCAGCGAGGTTATATCCAGGAAATGAGACAATTAACAGACACAAAAAATATAGAGGTAGATTTCATAACAACCAACTAGGTTGCACTTGGATTTATGTATTTTCATCCTATGTGCAACTACACGCCCCTGTATAAATACTAGGACACATTTTTCAATAAAAGACATTAAAAATGTGTATAGCCAGTGGTACTAACCCTTGTTTCAGAACTCTTTCTGAAACAGGGGTTAGTACTACCTCATTTACTAGCATATGGAGACACTGATCCACTTTGCCTGGGTGCTTTGCAGAAAAAAATCTGTCTCTCCTGACTTCTTTTGTGGTGCTAACTTGTCACAGGACCTTATGCAGAGCGTCAGTGATATACATCCTTCTGCAAAGCATCGGACACTAGTACTTGCGGCTGCTTGTGCCACTCTGGCAGAGATCTTAAAGGGAGTCAGAGAGTAATAATTGCCAAACGACCCCGACAACTATAGAGGCATATGCTGCCCTGTCCAGCCTGCCCCATTAGAAGATGCCTTTCCAATCACTGGCAGCTCGCACTTTACTGCACTGGCCAACCCTGCTCTCACTGATTTCCATCTTGGCCAATGAAAACTTTCCCTTCAGCATGGTGGCATCTCCACACACATCATATGGCATTGCCAGGCAGCTGGCACTGTTGAGGTTTGATGCTGTGATCCCAAGACATGGCTCAGAACACAACATCTGCAGGACAGAAGGCAAAGAAGACTGTTCTGGCAAATCTGGGACAGTTGACATCTATACCTAACAACTTTAGACTATTTAAATTATGAAACATTAATCACTACTCTCTGAAAATGGAATTTGAAAAAGCACACAACTATTTACTTAGAGATGAAATGTGCCAAACAAGGAGCAGCCCTTCCCC
>NW_017307127.1:30306-42152 GCF_000935625.1 Nanorana parkeri
CCCCCAATAGGGAATGGTGATGGTACAAATAAGAAAACATAAATACAGCTATTTATCTTTACACTATGCATTAGGAAAATGTACAATTTAGGTGCATTGACCTGTAATTGATTTTTTCACAGAAGGTTATTCAGCTAGGATGCTGCCTGTGCTGTTTTTCCTGCAGCTATACAGTATATGTCCTCTAGTGCTTCTAAAATCTTCAAAAGAAAAGATTAAAGTGTATGACCATTCAAAACTTTTGCCTTCAGCTTTTGAGTCGGTAAAAGCCCATGTAGGGTGTGAAATTTCACCTTACTTCCTGTCCTGTTGACAACAGATTCACCAGACAGGAATTAAGAGCAAATCTCCAAAAGCAATCCCAGGGAGTACAGCAGAGAATATAGGAGGCTGAAACTCACGGAAGTGCCAGTGTCAGATGACTTCACCTGGGGAATTTTGTGCATCATAGGGGAGTCTGGCAATGTGGGAAGCCGAACAGGTAAGTATTGACCTACTTCTTTGCAGGAACTTATTTTTCAAGTAAATTAAAGCTTTAATAAGTGATAAATAGCACCTCGCGCCAAACCCTGTGCAGCTGCAAGCACTATAAGAAGTGTTACCCTCTGAATATATCAAATTATAATGAATGTGCTGCGCTTCATCTAGAACAATACATAAACAAAGCTCTATAATAAATATGTGCTTAAATAATACATGCAATCAAAAAAGTGTTCACAATGAATCTTCTTATAAATAATAGTCCTATGGAAAGTTCAATCATATATTCCGTATTCAAATATACACAAATGTGCAATCACACTGAGAGGGGGAGCACCTGGGTGATAATTGGAGTTGACGTATGGACTTTGTACAAAGAACTTTCACAGTGGAAGGATAAAGAGTGTGGTGCACTTGGGACAAATCCTGAGCACTATATACATGTGATTCCACATTTGTGTATATTTGAACACGGAAGATATGATTGAACTTTCCATAGGACTATTATTTATAAGAAGATTCATTGTGAACACTTTTTTGATTGCATGTATTATTTAAGCACATATTTATTATAGAGATTTGTTTATGTATTGTTCTAGATCAGGGGTGCCCATTAGGTAGATCGCGATCTACCAGTAGATCGCAAAGCGAAAACTGGTAGATCCCGATCGGCTCGCTGACCTGTGTCCTGTCATCCCATGTGCTCGTGCGGCTGAATGTGTCAGACGCCGCAGATGGGAAGGAGAGAGGAGACTTGGGAAACTGCTGCAGTGGAGGTAAGAAAAGAAAGACAGGAGAGAGAAAGTGAGAGAAGAGACAGCAGATAGAAACAGGGGAGAAAGAGAGAAGAGAGGGCCGGTTGACTTCAATGCACTGCCACACCCATTCCTGCCCCTGAATGCAGGTGTTTTACGTTGGTAGATCTTATTGAGCTTGTCATTTGAAAAGTAGATCTCCAGACGAAAAATTGTGGGTGCCCCTGTTCTAGATGAAGCGCAGCACATTCATTATCATTAAATTAAAGCTTTAAATCAACTGTCACCTAAGTAAAACATCTAAAGCAAGCTGATAGCTGTAAAGAAGAATCAGAGTACTTACATTTTCACTGTTGTCCTGCTTGCTGTGTTGAAGCAATGGTCTCTATAGGGAAGTCAAATATGTCCCCTTCTAAATCAGACCTATAACTCTGCAATTAGCAAAGACCATGCTCCCTGCAGAAAGTTTTAGCTTTGACCCGATTTCGGACCTCTGCAGAGAGATCTCTGCTTCCACATGGAGAGCAAGGATTATTATCTGCAGCATGCTGGCAGGGAACTTTTATCCTCTGGAGGTGGCTTCTTTCTATAGAAACTGAACTGTAAGACTTTATCTTAGAAGCAAAACTGTTTTGTGATGCACAGATCCCTGCTTTCTGGGGACCAACCCCTGGTAAATTTGTTACATAAAAGAGGAGGGATAGAAAAAAATGGGGTGTTTTGGTGGCTCCAGAAAGAACAAGTCCAATAAACATCAGTCTCATCGAAGTATAAATTTATTGAACAATATATAATAAAAGGATATTGAAAGGATAAAAATAAGACGCATATACCTCAGGGGAAAGGATATACCTCCTATCACCCCCTATACACCACAATTGGGGATTTTTGCCTAAATGATCATAACAGCTGAACAGCTGTGATAATTCCATCCTCCTCCACCCTGGGCTTACATGCCCTTGGCCCGCCATATGCCATTGCTAAGCACTTGCTGACCTCACACTGAAGGGACTACCTCTCCCCGCTCCTGAAGAAGCGCCCCATTGAGGCGAAACGCGTTGAGCTTATGAGTTTACAAGCAGTGTCTTTCTAGCATTGCAAGCAACATATCACCCCCATCAGCTTCGCTCTTTCCACTTGAGATATAATCCATCAATACCTGTTTTATTTTTAGTTGCCTTGATATTATGTTATTATGATGCTATTTCCTCACATGTATGAGATTATGATCATTTAGGCAAAAATCTCAATTGTGGTATATAGGGGGTGATAGGAGGTATATCCTTTCCCCTGAGGTATATGCTTCTCATTTTTATCCTTTCATGCATATTCAATGCTTTTATTATATATTGTTCAATAAATTTGTACTTTTTATACTTCTATGAGACTGATGTTTATTGGACTTGTTCTTTCTGGAGCCACCAAAAACCTTCATCTTTTTCTATCCCTCCTCTTTTTTGTAAGACTTTATCTTAAAATTTTGGAAGGCACTTTCACTTGTGTCTTTAATTTTGAATAGCACCCCTATGCACTAAGGAAATGCAGCTCCAAAGCACATTCACTGCAACACACTACAACGCGCGGTATTGAATTACTATGGTGCATTGCACCGAGAAAAAAGCTGTCCATGTTTTGTCCGTTCCTGTGTGTTGGCAGCCTATTCAAAGTTTCAAGGATGGTTTGCACCTGATTGATGGCTACTAAAAACCTTCTTAGTACGGACATTTTGTACAGAAGGCTTTCTGTGCTTGCAAGGATCCTACAGTGGGAGTGTTCATGAATTTCTCTCCTGCATCACAAGACTGGGTTCTCAGATTATAAGTTTACCAGCAAAAGGAAAGGAGGTGATTTGGTGTACCCCCGTAATGCCTGGGTTGGATTTCATAATTGCTGAGTACTCCATGTATGCATTCCTGGTTTCATTTTCAATCGGATTTTGCAGTGCTGTCATGTATATTTCTCTGAGTAGATACAATACAATCATGTGGATTAAACATTTCTTTCTTCCTAGGTTTGTTGAAGGAAATAAAATAGAAACCATTTCCAGACATGGTTTTCGTGGCCTTCGAGATCTCACTCACCTGTAAGTCTATCCCCTTTGATTTGCTGTATATTCATTTGATTTCATGTACTTCAGTAGCAGCAACTTCTTGTAAATACTTCACCTTTACTTCCAGCTCTCTGGCCAATAACCACATTAAGACTCTGCCAAGAGACATCTTCAGTGATTTAGATTCCCTCATCGAGCTGTAAGTATGAATGTTTATGATGAGTGTGAAAGTCACATCTATAATTGATGCATTCAGCTTGGTTGGTTTGGTCTGAGCCCATATATTCAACATATCACACAAAATCCCCAGTGGGACAACCATCAATGTAAAGCGCAGAGCAGGAAAATGTTAAGAGTTTCAGGATTTTATCACACTCTTGAGAAGATTTTCTATTCTATTGAGAAGATTTTCCTTCACTTATGGTGCGGTCACCAGGACAGGAAGTGAACAGTCTCTTTCTAATGAACATAGAAAACAATAAAAAATTATTTTATTTGGTATCGTGTGAAGGGTTACAAGCTTTATCAGGAGTTAAATCTTAAAAATGTATTCAAGTAACTTAAAGTGACATTAAACCCTCAGATTTATTAACATAAACCAATACTGTAATGTGTGCCTTACTGTAATCCATGGTTGTTTCCCTTCTCTTTGCTGCTTTCCTTTTAAATCCTTCTCTCTTCTCATGCTGGGCAGAACTTCTGTTTTGCAGCAGACTGCCTTGTCCCTGAAATGGATACATGGTGTCTGTGTGTAGGTTCACAACCTGAGCCAGCACTACAGGAAGAGGCACTCAGCTGCAAAGGGAAGTTCTCCCCCAGCAGGAGAAGAGATACGGATTTAAAAGGAAGAGCAGCAAATTGGTTTATGTTAAAAAATCTGAGGGTTTAATGTCACTTTAACTATTAACAAAGCTGTATCTTATTTGTGCATCACTGAGCTGTAGATCCTCAAATCATCTCTGAATTGGTGCTGACACTTTCCTTCCTTCTGGGGGGTGGCTACTTTTGTTCCCCATGGTCCCTGTGTGTGTTTCAAAGTAGACACCGCTTCAAGCTAAGTCCTGTGATGGACTACAATGTCACGTTTAGTTTATTAATTTGTATTAAGATTGTGGTCCATCACAGGAGTGAGCTTGGAGCAACAATTCAGAGATGATTTCAGGATCTACAGCTGAGTGATAAAAGCTACATTTTTGTTACTAGTTGGGGTACTTAAATACATCTTTAAGATTTAACTTATTAACTAATTAATTTAGCGTCACTTTAAAACAGACATGCGCGGTACCTTCCGTGCTGGGCGAGGCATTCTTGAGCCCCGCCCCAGCACGCCCGCCCCGCCGAAGCCCCTTCCAACCTGGACACCAAGCTAGTGTAAAGGAGGGAGGAGAAAGGGAGGAGACAGGAAGGAGCCTCCATGTCCCTCACTTGCTCGTCACTGGTGAGGCATGTCCTCAGTGTTTGTTGTTTTTTTTTGCTTGGACCAATGGCGCTTTCCATTGGTCCAAACCATCCACAGAGCTCAAGCCTATAACATAGGCTAGAGGCTGATGCAGCTCTTGCTTCACTAAGTTAGGTTACACAAGCAGTGTGGAAGCTCGCTGCTGTGTAACCTAACATAGATGTAAAAAGCCGGATGAAGCGCTGTCTGTAATGACAGGTTACACAGTGGGGAGACTTTCCCTGCTCTGTAACCCGTTACAAGCCACTCTGAATGGAGAAAAAGCTTTTTCCTTCATAATACCAGGTGAGGCTCTGCCTCACCTGCCTTACCTGACCGCACATCCCTGCTTTAAAACAACTGTCAGTTTTTTTCTGCTGCCTTTGTACCCACTGGAGAGATTCACATTCTCTATATGTCATGGTAATGACCAATGTCATTGAGGCCGGAATTGGGAGGCGATTCAAAATTTTCAGTTGTCGATGAAACAGAATTTAAGAAGTTTTCCAAAGGGGCATTTACACTGGTGTCAACTTCTCCTCTCACTCCCTATTGTGTCTACAGGACAGGGAGTTAGAAGAATAGTTAAGTAGAACTAATGCCAAATTCTTTTTTTTGTCTCGTTTTGGAGTAAGGGAGGGTTATAACCCCTGTCAGCTTTTTTGTTGCCATCTGTGTCCCATTGGGGAGACTTCCTCTCACATCCTCTCTGATAGCCACAACAGGAAGTGAGAGCAAATCCTTCCAAAGAGAGGGAAATTGGGAAATCCCAGTTGGTCCCCATTGTTCGATTTCCCATCTATTTCTGTTCTGATGACAACTCAAAATCTGGGATTTTTCTCATTTTCATTGATAATGGTCACCAGGACAAATAGACAAGTTGGATCTCCCTAAGGGTGCCCACACACCTTACACTAATCGTAAGATAATCGCGGGAAATCCCACGATCGTACGATTATCGTAAGGTGTGTGGAAGCCATGCGACCTCTACTACTGTAAGGTCGCACGACTTTAAACTTACGAACATGTTTGAAAACCCGCCGAGCATCGTACGATTTTCGGCGGGTGTGTAGCATGTTCGTAAGATAAAAGCCGGACGGGCCGGTGTGCGCAAGCGCACACTGCCCGTCCGGCATTGCGGTCATCGGAAGCCCGCCCCTCAGGGGGGCACGGCTTACGATCATCGCAAGTACGATCTGCCTGTCCAAGATAGGCAGATCGTCCGGTTTTTTTAAGTACCTTACAACCATCGCAAGACAAGAGTCTTGCGATGGTTGTAAGGTGTGTGCCCAGCATTACGGAGACACAGGTAGCAATTAAAACTTGACAGGTGTTCTAATCCCTCTTCAGCCTATCCAAAACTAAGAAAATGTTTTGGGTTCAGTTGCACTTTAAGGTAATTATCCCCAATGGGACTTATCATAGAATGACAAAAAATTGTGAAACCTGTTTTATCTATTCCCTATCCAAAACGCTTTATATGCTTTAAATATTAACATGTATATCTGCTTAGAGGCACGCACATCTATATTCTATCTCGAATGTGCTTACTCTCTTGGGGTTTCATACATTTGCCAGTTCATTACCAATGAAAATAGAACTCATACTTTTGTTTCCCGTGATTCCCTAGGGCTTCTATTCTCTAAACATCACAAGTGATTATTGGCTTAGTTCTAATTTATTTTCACAGTGTTCAACCCATATCTATAAACTATTACTTTAATGGAACTCTTAATGTATTTTGTAAGTGTATTGTACTGGACTTGCTAATGTACTTTTAATGCACTATTTTCCACAGCATAAATAATGCAACTAAAATCTAGGTCTGTCCATTTATTATACTGTGTAAGAGGAAGGCTTAATTAATTGAGTGTAAGGTCTACAGTACAAATTCAGGCCTGTATAACAAGCCAGTGTGGAAATTGTGGTAACCCATTGCAAGAAATCAGCCACCTTTTCTGTCTTGTTCTGACTTCTTTAAGCTAAAAAAAGGCAAATATTGTTGCCAGTTGTTATTTTGACCTTATAACTATCTTTTATTACGTAGGGCTGTGGTAGCCGTGCCAAGAACACCTTCCTCCTTTCTATCAGCACAGATGTGTACATTCAGCAGAGGCGAGCAGAGCAGGCATTGGAAAAAACTACAATACTGTCAGAGTTGCCTACAACCATCACCTTTAATTAACTTTAAGGGTCCACTCACACCTATGCATTGTGGCAGTGGTAAACATTTTTATCTTGTGTACCATGATGCATTGCAATGTCACCCCAATGCTTCTGCACTGCAGCACACCACAACGCACGGCTTTATTTTTTTTGCATCTAAAAAAATGGTGAATGTCCTTTATTGCCTGCAAGCTGGTGTGTTGGCAGCTCATCCAAATAAATGGGCTGCCCTAATGCAATGCACGATAGCATGCAAAACAACACGCATTAACACATTTATTATTACACAGCAACACAGAGCAAAAATTTCAACAGGTCCCAAACTCTGATCTGCGGTATCGCATTGCTTTGGTGTTGGTGTGATGTGGTATCATTCATTCTGAATGGCACCCCTAACTACATATAGTCATTAGAATATATTTGTTCATGATACTCCTTACTCAAGCCACCACTGTAAATTAGAAACATAAATGAGATGTGTGTGGATTGATCTTTCAGTACGTCTTCTGTACATTAGACCTGCAGTATGAATAAAGCGATTTAGCATCTATAAAAGAACAGAGAGCCTCCTGCCATTAAATGTGCTATTTAGCATCATATTCCACCCAGACGAAAGGAAAGCAGTTCGCTGCCAGTTTATCTTTATACCTCGCATGTTTTGATATTCAATAGGTCCCATTGTGGTTTACATCAACAACTCTATGATATCTGTAGGTTCAGTTTTTAGCGAGATATACTCTGTAGTGAAATGAAGAGCCCAATTAAACAGGTGTGATGAAGTGAAAACTTTGCTGAAAATCTTTTTTTTTTGCCATTAAAGCTAAACTCAAGGCTCCCCATTAAAAGAAAATGTGGAGAAGCAAATTAAAGTGTAAAGTGTAGTTTAGTGGTTTCTTGGGTATACATGATGCAGTACAGTAGCTCCAAATGTAAAAATGAATGCAGATGTAAGGGAGTGCATTACAAACAGACAAACAAGTACTGCTTCTGTAAAGACAATGGGGGGAATTTATCAAAACTGGAACAGACAAAATCTGGAGCAGCTGTGCATGGCAACCAATCAGCTTCTATCTCTGATTTTCAAATCTCAACTGAGCAGACTGAAGAGAGATGCTGATTGGTTGCCATAGGCAACTGCTCAAGATACTGACTGCTCCAGTTTGATAAATTACCCGCAATTAATTTTCTGGATTACTAGTCCAAGTACACCTTTTAATTTACTAATCATATGGGAATGCCTGGGTGGTCTGAGTAGTGTTTGATCAGAACCATGAACAAATAGTACTGTCACTGTAACCACCAGACTCCTTACGTCAGTTAATGGGAAGATTTTCATGGTTAGGACAACCACAGTATACAGTATCTGGATCTGCGCACTCTCAACACACTTTTTGGTCCCATTGAGTTGCTATACATGGGTAGCCAAGGGGGAGGAGCATAAGCTGGATTGAAAATAATTTAGAGGCAGCAAGACACAATCCCGTCCACTGGGGAAAACAGTTAGGGTGGTTATGGCACCTTATTGTTGGCTTACTCAAAAACAAATACAACAGTTTATTCAGTAAGCCTTAATTTTTTGGGATTTGGAGAGTGAACAGAGATAGTGGAACACCTATTAAAAGCCACAAAGCGTGTGCAGACCTGGAAAACGCACGCATACAGATTCCATCAAATGCCATTTTCAACCAGGGTTCCTCGAGCTGGGGCTGATTGACTTCCTATTTGATGATTTTTTTCATAGTTCTGGGGCCTATGTTACTTGAAAAAGCCATCAACATGTTACCGATGATCTTTTTAGTTGTCTTTGTGGTTGGCATTCTGACCACTGCTGTAAGGAGGGACATTCTTCCCTCTGACCACCGAGTTAAAGTGCATTTTTCCCATGACCCCTGATGAATTGTTTTTCGCCTGCAGTTGAGTTTCTTTACATGGGTAGCCAAGAGCGGAGAAGAATGAGCTGGATTGAGGCAGCAAGGCACAGTTAGGCTGGTTACAGCACTATATTGTTGACTTTCTCAAAAACAAATACAGCAGTTGATCCAGTGAGCCATTTTTGGGGGGGATTTGGACTATTGAAGGGATGTATGTAATAAAAACATAAAGGTTTTATTTAAAAAAATAATTAGCCTGTTGATGAGGAGCAAAAGGAGCAAACGGGGAAGAAAACAATATAAGCAGATTATACTTCAGCTTTAACAGAGAGTGGAATTCCTATTAAAAGCCATGGAGGATATGCAGACCTGGAAACACAAGCATAGAGATTTCATGATCGGATTCCCAAGTAGGAAAAAAAATAAGAAGTTCAAGTTTTTACCAGATTCAAAAATATCCATTTTGGGTAAACCTGCTTTTAGGCTTGATCACACTATGTCCATTAAGCTGCGTTGATTTGCATAGATCAACGCAGCTCAACACAACAGAAAACAATTGATTTTATGTGTCCTGTTCACACCATACATGTGTGGGTGGTGTGTTATGCGCAAAAATGTAACATGTCTGCATGTCTATGCAGTGCAAATCACTGCAATGCAGCGCATTACAATGTGACATTTGAATAAAGTTGAAAAAGGTAAACAGTGCAATGTGTGGTAACAATACATCGTACCGCTTCTACACAACGCACACCAGCGGGTGCGCATTATACAGAACATAATGAACCCAGCTGACGTGAGCGACCCAGCTGACGTGTTACTTTTCTTCTTACGGTATCTTTTTTGTTGTAGGGATTTACGGGGCAATATGTTTGAGTGTGACTGCAAAGCCAAATGGCTGTTTTCTTGGCTGAAGATGACGAACTCCACCGTGTCTGATGTGCTTTGCTCTGGTCCTTCTCAATATCAAGGAAAGAAACTGAATGATGTGACAAGCTTTGATTCAGAATGCATAACAACAGGTAGGTCTGAGATGAAAACTGTTCACTATAAGCTGCAGATGTAACTGGAACTTACAGGATCCACAATGCTGTAGTTTCTACTGATGCATGATTTCAAAGAACAGTACTACATACTGTATGTCTATGGAAGTTTCCATCCTGGAAATCTTCATGGCTTGCAGACCTGGACCATCATATCCCTCTTGTATATCCTGCCTCTGTGTTATTTAAAATCTTACAATCCCATAATGTTTTGGGGCATTTAATAAGGGCAGTCCAAGCAAAACATGTTTTGGTGGTAGAGGAAGTTTAAATTCAAGCACTTGATGGATTAGGGAACATTGCTGAATATTACTGTAGTGTTTATACAAGGTATATTGCTGTCTGAGACATACTTCAGTTTTCTGCTAAATGCTTTATGGAGCAGTAATTTCTCATAAAATAGGCAAAGGTAAATAGCCAATCAAACTAGATATGTGTTAGTGAACTCTGTTTAATTTTTTCTAAATAGAACGGTAATGGGTTAGTGATTTTTATCTATTATTGTTCGCATTTATCCAGGTCATGGTATAGCTAATAGTAGTTAGTCACATTCATCTAGACCTATTATGTAATGTTGGAGACGTTTCGCAGCTTATCCATGCTTTTCTAATAAGTGTCAGGAACCAGTGGCGACTCTAGGAACAATATGTAGGGGGGGCACATAAGATACAACAGTCAAATCTGGGGGGGCACTAATAACTTTCATTGCATGTCGCAACCGCTGGGCACCGATGAGCTGATTTAATTGCGGATGGCATCGGCACCCCGCGTTTGTGACATTTAGTCCAACGCCACCCACAATCCCGCATACCGCAACGGCCGGGCGCCGATGCCATTCGCAATTTAATCTGCTCTCGACGTCCGGCAGTTGTGGAATACAGCATGGGCTGACTGGCAACAAGTACAACCCAGAGGCCCATGATAACTTAGCCCACCCTCCAGCTCTGCCTCTTCCCCCGCCTTCCCCCTTTTGGCATCCATGTAACACTAGTGTGAATGGTCGGGTGATGTGAGGACTAGTGATGGGCTCGGGCGTGTTCGCAACTCCACGTGCCGAGCCCACCAGGAAGCTGACAGCGCCAATCACAGGTACTGAGATATTATCCCAGTCCGCAGCTGCAGAGATCGGGATTTGTCTCAGTGCCTGTGATTGGCGCTGTCAGCTTCCTGGCGGGCTCGGCACGTGGAGCTGCGAACACGCCCGAGCCCATCACTAGTGGGGACTCCTAGTAAGTCCATAAAAGGGGTGACTGGCTGGGGGATGGTGATCTCCTCCCACTGTGCTCCCTACCTGGTTCTTGCCTTACCCCGCTCCATGTCCGCCACTTAGGCACTCTCGCTCACTGTAGGCCGCCGCTGGCTGTCCATGCTTCTGGGCAGTGAGCTGTGGGAGGTTAGTGGGAGGGGCTGGATAGTGTCAAAGTCAGTGTTCTATCATTTTTCTCGATCCTATACATTTTCTCGACTGTGTCACTTTCAGTGGGGCCGAGTCATCCGAATCAGCTGTTTTCATGACTCCCTTTCTTCATGACACGTGCACCTGGAAGTGACGCAGTAGAGACATTAATGGGTTGAGGAAAATTGTAGAACACTGGTAGTGGAGGGATGCCTCGTCAGTGCTGTGCGCGTGTACGACTGCTGCGACCCTGGTACTTCTGCCACTAACTCCAAGCTGTAGAGGGACTACAAATCTCAGCACAATATATAGCAATGCAAATTAATACCACCAGCTATAGAGCACTATAAATCTCAGAAATACATTGTACAGCATTGCAGAATTCCATCAGCTACAGAGAACTACAATTCCAAGCAATACATTATACAGCAATGCAGAATACCATCAGCTATAGAGGACTGCAAATCCCAGCAATACATTATACAGCAATGCAGAATAATATGAAGCTACATACTCTGTGTTGCTGCAGGGTGGTGACCTGATATCCCGAAGGTCTCAGGGGGGCAGTGTGGGGTCTCCTCTGGGGTCCGAAGGGTCTTTTGGGCGGCGAAAGCGATGTAAGCAGCACTGTGTGGTTCCCCAGGTAG
>NW_017307127.1:42496-96710 GCF_000935625.1 Nanorana parkeri
CAATCCCCCCCCCTTGCCCCCCTGTAGTGACGCCTATGTCAGGAACAAACTCCATTCGCATATACTTTATATACGTGCACAGGTGACTCAGTCATTCTCAACCAGGGTTTCATAGAACCTTAGGGTTCAGCTAGAGGTTTCTAGGGGTTTCTAGGGGTTTCTTGAGCTTTGACTGATTGACTTCCCATTTGATGGCTCCCACGTAGTTCTGGGGCCTATCTCACTCGAAAGAACCATCCGCATGGTATCATTATCTTTTTAGTTGTCTTTAAGGTTGATATTTTGACCACCACTGTTAGGGGGCATTATTCCCAATGAATGCCAAAGTAAGGTGCATTTTTCACACTGATCCCTGTTGAATTGTTTTCAGCAAGTGTTCCATTTGACCTGGAAATTCTTCCAGCGTTCCTCTTGGGTAAATAGGTAGTAAAAGGCTGCTTTAATCCAAACATCATGGAATGTATCAAGGCGAATGTTGATTGCCCAAGAACAGGATGAAGGCTGTAAAAGTTATAGACTCACTCTTTTCTGATTACATAATCCTATCCCTTGGTTTCAGGAGTCCTTAATAGTTTTTTTTATATTATAATTACGGCTTGCTTTCTTGTTGAAGCATTACAATCCTGGGAATTGCCATAAACTGAATAAGACTTGCATGGAAATATTCAGCTTTTTCCATGGGGACAGGAAGACTGCTACCCATATATACAAATCTGTTATATACAAGTCCCACTCCATATTCTGTCACCAGTTAAAAATTAGACAGGCCCAATATGCACCTAATGTACTTGTCCTGGGTGATTTTAAAACATGTCTTGTACATGCAGGGTAAAGAAACAGGTTCACTTTGATGGTGGCCTCAGGAATAGTACATATTCATTTTACTTTTGCTCCCCACAATTCTGTTTCATGACAGGGAGCAAAAAAAAAATGCAAAATTGGACATTGGGGATAATGTTACTCACTATCTTCCACCCATCTGACAGGCTGGATGGGCTTTGACAAAATACAGGTTCACTTTAACTGCAAGCATACATAAAAGTGCTCAGTTGAATTATGTATAAGTGAACATTTTTACCTGCCAATGCATTTATATTTATGTTATGCCAGTCTTGTGCTCTAACTCCCCTACCAGACTGCCAGAACCTCCCTCCCGAATGCACCACAGTTAAGTAATGCAACCTGGTCTAGGACCTACCTGAGCCTTTGAATTGACAATAACGGAGCATCAGAATCATCCTTTTGCTCTTTCTTCTAAGCATGTTCAAATTGTTGACTGACAGCACTGTGCAAAGCAATAAAGTTCTGACTAGCCCAATGTGCTGACCCTTCATCACCCAGTCTAAGTGCAGCCATGTAGTTGATTACAGGAGGCTGATATCGAGAGAAATTCAGGTTCTTATGCTAACTGTACATAAAAATACAGTTAATTTTTTTAACTGAATGCTTAAATGAATTAAATTGTGTTGTATCTCTCTGCAGTGACCACTTTACAGAATCCATGTAACTTCTATTAACTTTATTTGCAGATTTTGTTGTCCAACAGATATTGACCTATCAGTCTGTGTCAGTGGATACATTTCAGTATAAGAATGATGTATTTGTGTCAATAGCACAGCCAAGCATGGAAAATTGCATGATTCTTGAGTGGGACCATATTGAAATGAACTTCAGAAGCTACGACAATATAACAGGTACTCATAAAAAGTTATTCTTTCAAAAGGCTAAGTCAACCCTCACCTGGCATTTATAGACATAGATAGACGATAATAGTTTAAAGCTCCTGCTGATTTAAACACACTGACACTCCCAGATCCACCTCTCTGTATTGGCAAGAGAAATCTGCATGCCTATTTTTTTTGGCCTGCATCATAATAATTGCCTGCCCAAGTAAGGGGATGGGGCGGCTAAGAAGCATCTCTGCTGCAGTATAGAGCAAATGGAAATACTTTGTACATCCAGCATCAACCCCAAGGGGCTTACATTATGATCACTAGCCCAAAGCTATTCGGAGCAAGTTAAGCATTTTCAGTATAATTATGACAATTGTCAGGAGTCACATTAATAGTGGATTTAATGATTTACAATGTGTTGCATACCATTCACCTGCAACACCTATCATTCAGTGCTCTATCCTTTATTATATGTAGATTAAATGTTTATGATTCACAGTTTTTTCCAATCAAACCAATTAACGAACCAATCATCAGTTTGACTACTGAAGCGAATGCATATAGAGACTTGCCTTTAAATCATGCCTCTTAATCCGATCATCTTCTTCTTTAGTGTAGTTTTCGGATGTCCCTCCAGCGCTGGTGTGGGTCTCCGATCCAGCACTGACTCCTCTGTGCTTGCTGGCACTTCCTGTCCCATGGTGTCTGTGCAGGTTCACGCTGCTCCATATATTTACCTTGTGTCTCTCCTCGTCTCCCGGCCGAACATCTGAACTGCGCATGCGCCCGCCCCAAGATCCTTTGCGGCCGCCTGAGACTCTCCAGATGTTCGGATGGCAGCGCGCGGCGAGGACACAGATAAGTTTAAACCTGTTTGAAAGGGGTTTTTAAAAAAGTATTTGCATATATCTACTGCTTGCTAGCAGTAGATATATGCAAAAACACGCTAAGGGTTTAATAAATCTTTAAAGCCTATCTCCAGCCAAAGATTTTTTGTTGTTGTTTTAGATAGACTAGAGAGCTGATGACTTCTGTTTTATTGTTGTCTCTAGTTCCAGGTTTCCCCTCATTTATTGTATGGCCACCACCAAGACAATGCCTGAGGGGAATTTCTCCAAAAGGGCACATACATTAAGTAAACATAACGCCACTGCCAATTATGGCAAGGTCCCCATGCAGGTGAAATGTTAGCCTTTAAGTCGAAATGAGATGAAAAAGCTTGCTATACTTTTATGACAACGTTTACCATAATGACACCATTGGGCGAGTGTCTAGGGCAGCACCAACACCTAAAAATTGTGATAACTTTTTTTTTCTTAATTTGTTTTTCTCTTTGGCTACCTCTGGACATTTGTGGCTAAGTTCAGCAAAAGTACAGTAGGGGGTATGTTGGATGTTGAAAGGCCAGAAGGCTCTTAGTTTAAGAAACATGAAACCAGATCTTTCATTTGCTGGATGGTCTGTACTATTGCAATTGCTGTAAATTAGCTCAGACTGTATGCTGCCTCCGATAGGAAACTCTAGGATTCGTTTTTACTAATAGCACAAGAGGCAGAAATTGCACAAAGAGGTGTTATCATTATGGTTTGTCTAGGGCTAAATACTGCCATGGGTAGACATGTGGTGTCGCCCTTGTAACAAAATCCATTTAGCTCCTTGCTCTTTCACTTTCTTTATTGCTCCTTTCCCAATTGGTTGGCCTTAACCGAAAGAAGAAGAATATTTCCAGTCAAACCAGAAAGAAGGGCATGAACAAAGACAGACTTCTAAAGCTAAACTGAATTGTCAACAGAACTTTCATCAGCTGCTGTTTAGGGATTGCTAGAGAGATGTGACAGGAGAGAGAGAACAATAAAGGGCTTACAATGGCCTATATGCACAAATGCGGTTAGATGGAATAGTAAGAAGTATAGCATAGGTCACTTTGAATATGTTAAGTTGTATAATTTCATGGATGAAGTGATTTTATTGGGATTTTAAATCTTTAGGGAGTTAGTGCCATTGAACTTAGAGGATGGTGTGAGAAAAAGCATAACAGTATGAAATCTGAGATGTATAAGGCCTTTTTTGACCATGTACTGGTATCCAAACCTACATATAGTTGGGGGCATTGTAATCAGCATAAACAGAAACAAATATTTCAGTGAAAATATCTGCTTTATCCTAATCTGTATTTTTTTATACTGATCATTCTGACGTGGCTATCAAAGAAGGTAACCGCTGCTTATTATTTTTTTCAACATGTTGTCATTTTTTATTGTCTTATTTTAAATGAAGACCTAATAGTTGAAAGCCAGTTTAGAAATTAAAGAGTTCAGGAAATTAATCTTCATTTTTTATTTTTTTTAACAGGTCAGTCGATTGTTGGATGCAAAGCCATACTTATTGATGACCAGGTGTTCATGGTGGTAGCTCAGCTGTTTGGGGGCTCTCACATATACAAGTATGATGAAAGTTGGGCCAAGTTCACCAAGTTTCAAGACATTGAAGTCTCCCGTATATCCAAACCCAATGATATCGAACTTTTTCAAATTGAAGGTGAAACATTTTTTGTGATTGCTGACAGCTCAAAGGCTGGTCTGACTACAGTGTATAAGTGGAATGGGAAAGGGTTTTATTCCTATCAGTCTCTCCATGAATGGTTCCGAGACACTGATGCAGAATTAGTTGAAATTGATAATAAGCCTCATCTTGTGCTATCCAGCCGATCTCAAGTACCTCTTATTTTGCAGTGGAACAAAAGTACAAAGAAATTCACCCCCCATAGTGACATCCCAAACATGGAAGACGTTCTAGCAGTTAAGAGCTTCAAGATGAAAGATGAACTTTATATTGCATTGACAAGATTTATTGGGGACTCCAAAATTATGAAATGGAATGCAAAGCAATTTGTTGAGATTCAGGCTCTACCATCCCGTGGAGCAATGGCATTGCAACCATTTACCTTTAAAGATAGGCATTACTTAGCATTGGGCAGCGATTATACTTTTTCACAGATTTACCAGTGGGATCCTGAGAAAAAGACTTTTGAGAAGTTCAAAGAAGTCTATATCCAAGCACCTCGTTCATTCACAGCCGTATCTACTGATCGACGGGATTTTGTCTTTGCCTCCAGCTTTAAAGGGAACACTCAGATCTTCGAACATGTCATTGTTGACCTGAGCTTGTAACATGCCAATCAACATATAGACTAGGTCAACAAAATGTCCCAAGAAGAGAAACAGGAAAACAATGATGTATGTATGAATTGCATATCTGTACATACACCCAGTCTGCACTTTTGAGAGCATACTTTGGTTATTAGCATGACACTATTCATCTATCATTTTTAATAACTTTCAATCTTTTTGTAACCAATACTAAGTGACTGCTTGGGACGGATCTAACAAACATAGGCAAATATAGCTTTTGAAGTGTCAGAATAAGCTATTTCTGCAATATACAGATATTATCTGGCTTGCTATAAAGGAGCCTTTAGTAGTCAGTAACTCTTAAGCTAGGTTATTAATTCAAATTTGCAAAGCTCAATTTGGGAATTGCATTGCATGCTAAGATTCAAGCTACCTAAAAACCTTTAGCTGCTTATGTGTTGCCTATACCTGCTGACCAATGGTTTGCAGATTATCAGATTTTGTCATAGCTGCTTATGGCCAGATCAGAAAGATACGGCCATTCGTTGCCATGGCCGAACACTCATTTCAGTTTTGTAGCAGCAGCAGGGACCATATACTGTAAACTGCCACATACAGACAATTTATAACTTGTCCATTATGCCTGATTATTGTCAGTCACTTATTGATAGGGAGCAGGAAGGGGACAACTGTCTGTATTTTGGGTTGAAATGGGTTCATTTTCTGCTTTTTCCACTGCATATAGGCACCTTTTATAGCTGAAGAACAACATGAAAGCCAGATTTTGCTTACAGGATCAGCCCAACCAAAGCAATATTTCATTTACAGCTAGTCTTTAATGGACAGATGTACCCAGTGGCTTCTTATACTTTCAGGGACTCCAGCAGGGAGATCTCCCTGTGGCAGTTCCTGGATCTGTTACAACCCACTATGTACTGTTACTTCATCTGCAGGGAGAGGGGCCATCTCATTTCAGCCAAAGTGAATGTGCAGTGTGAGAATTTGACTACAGAGATCTAACCATCAGGATCCCCAACATACTTAAAGTGGACATTCAAATGTAAGGCTTGGGATCATTATAAGCCTCCCTCCTCTCTGTTACAGATTTGTACGTATTTTTTTGGGAGGGGTAGCTGTACCTTTGTTTTTGTTTTGATGTGGTTCACTTCCTTACTCATCATCTAGGTGAAGATGATGTACACTTGCCCCACCCCTTTCAGCAGCCGTCTTTGATTTGGGAGCCACCTGTCACTGTCTAATCACTCCCAAAAACAATCCCAAATCCAAGATGGCAGTGCAGGAGAAGAAAAAGATGAGAAGACTTTGGGTTGTAGGAAGACAGCGCTGGACCCCATGGGATGGCAGGCATGTGTTTTTCAAAGGTTAGCTGCTACAGCACATGTAGCTGCTGACTTTTAGTTTCTCTTTGAGAAATTGCAATGCCATTTAACTCTTCAGTATCTTCCAAAAGCTAAAACTATCAGATTTGGTTGGTCTGACCCTTCGGCTGTACAGTAGAGGTCTAAAGGCATGTATACTGCATTACTTACAACTGTCTTTTTCTTGAAAAAATATTTCTATGGTTGAATTTTTGTATGCTATGTTTTCTATAGTTCAGCTAAAATTATATTTGGAAACTGTCTGAAGATATTGTATTTCTCAATAGCTTAGAAAACGATTATAATATTGATAACAGGCAGGTTAAAATGCATAGCTTGTACATTTCCTGCTATACCAAAATGTAATTTTGGTAATGTCTACAGTTACACTGTAACATTTGAGACAGTATCACTTTTCTAGCATGACCCACCCCAAAAACAACTAACAAAAAGATTTACAAGTGCAAACCCTTTCAAACTGACTGATGACATTAAAGTTGTTTCTTACTGAAGGGTGGTGCTGATATGCAAGTATCAACTTCAACTAGACGGTTAGTTCTTAGCGCCTCTGTTTCCTGCATCTCCAATTTGACCCATCACGGTGAAAGCCAACCTCAGTGACCGCATGTGAGACAAAAGGGTGGAAAGGACAAGTGGCATTTACCATCCTAAAGTTGGTATCTGCACATTACAGCGCTTCTGGGGTGCTTAAAGGTGCCCATTCACCTTACAATTATCTGCAGATTTTTTTGTCTGCGATCCCATTTCCGTCCGAAAAATTGGCCGGTTGATGGGAAGGGCACACCCTCAATTACTGTACAACTGGCAGATTTTCGTCTTTCAAGCAGGCTAGAACATTTTCATCTAGTTGGACGAAAATTGATGGGTTAGTGGTGTTTTTGTACAACAAAAATCTCAAGATGAAAACTGCACATGCTCAGATGAAAATCTGTTCTTTCGATCAACGAAAATCGGACAATTACCGTGTTTCCCCGAAAATAAGACACTGTCTTATTTTTTTTTTTTGCACGAAATAAGACACTAGGTCTTATTTTCGGGGGATGTCTTACCTGGCTGGGGGAGGAGTGGACGAGGTCCCGGAAGGCGGCGTGCTGTTGACAATCCCGGCGGATGTCGCTTCCTTATATTACAGAAATCCCTGAAGATAGTGCTAGGTAGTAGGTCTTACTTTCGGGGAAACACGGTAGTAGTGCTTATGAACGTTAATTGCGAACTACATTGATCTGTGCATGATGGGCTGTTTGAACGAAAATTGAACGAGGGTGAGATGTCTGGACAAAAAAAAGTTGTGCAATGGTTGTATGGCCACCTTTAGAAAATAAGTGAGGCTGTGTAAAGCAACCTGGTGGTGCCTGCTATAACAGAGAGGTTTACTACAGTTACACCTAGTATAGAGCATGTTTATATTTGGGGTTAATGTTCACATTTTGCAAGAAAAAAAAAACCTTATAAATGCATCACAATTGCTGACACATTTTGTTTAGCTCAATGGCTGCTGTGCGATTCACTGTGTGTGACTGGTAGGTACAATAAGGTTAAGTGATTCCAGTGGCCATTGTTCTTTTTGGACGTACAGGTTTCATTGCATTCACACAAACCAGGGAAATCTGAAAATGTGGGTACGAAAAAAAGGATACAAAAGATTTATGGAATCTGGAAACACAAGAATAATTAAAGTTACCCCCAAGCAAAACCTAGAAAAATGAAGGCGCGATGTCTACTTGCTCGGTACCTACATTTTTCACCTGGACTGAAGACCACCTTAGCTCTTTTGTTTGCATATGTGGTGATACAAGAAACCCTTCTTTTGATATAGGAGAGGTATCCCCAAACACACCCATAGAAGGCTCATTGCTTTCAAGTTTCAATCACATAGGAAAAGCCTGATATAAAAAATCAATATATAAAAGTTTCTTGCAGATGCCCATCAGATTTAAGCTTGCCATGTATTTATGAATGTTATTCATGATACAGGTAGGTAGTAGTAAGTGAGGGTTACAAAGCAAGGGCTTCAGAGAAAAAAAATACCCCACAATGTCCATGTGGTGTGCTTTCTGGAGTCTGGCTATAATGGATTTCCTAGATTACACAGAATCGAGAATAAGGATAACTCTGAGAGAACTTTCTCATTGTAGCATAGTTGTAGTGTTTTGTGAATAATGTTAGCAGCTGACATTGGTTTCACATTTTGGCTGAAGCTGCTCTTAAAATGGAACCCTAGCTAAAATGTTTTGTTTCCCTATATTTGGAGGTCTTTCATAACCATGACCCTTTAAATTACTTGAAATATGAAATTCAAAAGCTGCTCGCATGCACTGTCATTCAACAGAATTCACCAGTCTGTGGTCTCTATTCTAAAGGTGAAAGGATATCTGTCCACTGGAAATAATGATTTCCTACATTAGAGGATACATCACACCCGGCTACCTTTAAACGTTCATTTAGTATAATAAATGCTGGCAATGTTGTCAGCAAATGTGCACCAGATCTGGACAAACCCAGGCAGGAGCATGTTCCAGGATACACCCAAGGTTCATATAAAGATAGAGAATTGTCAGTAGGACGAAACATGTGAACAGTACACTATCTATCTGCCTTCCTTTTAGCTCAGAACCAGACCAACTATTTGTATGGAAGAGGTATCTCTGAAAATGGCCATGTTAGACAATGTTGTAACCAATGATGCATCAAACTGACTTGTGCATAGGATATGTAAAAAATGACAAGTCCATCTTAAAACCATAAAAGGCTCATATGGTTTCAATTCTGCATGTTCATCAACAGACCATGTCATCACTATATTCTGAGCTGTAAGTAACACTTGGATCTTTCCTTCCTGGCTTGAAGGTGGGGGGTGTTGGTATGGAGCTTGCTGCCCTCTAGTTGTATCCATTATGTTAGCATCAGATATACAAATTCTAATCTTGCACACATACACCCGCCAAGCTAAACTGCTTTGCATTATTTTTACCATGACCATCACCATGACCATATGACCATCACCATGACCATTTGACCATCACCATGACCATTTGACCATCACCATGACCATATGGCTACACAAATCATGCACAAAGCTGTTGGTGACATTTAAACTGTCTATATTCCAATAAGCAATTGTACATAGGAAGAGAAATTTCACAGTTCATAGCCTCATTTAGGCTGTAGATACTGTGCTGGGGAAAAATCATCCCCTTGAGATCCAGTCTGGTTGTCACCCAGGCTGGACATCAAACATGTCTTCATCTTTTCATCTCCACTACATGTCGGGTAGGAAGATTAGAAGTTTACAAAAGAAAGATAACATTCCTTGTTTTTAGTTAAGCTCACAGGGAACATCAACTGATATTTTCTGTACTTGCTGAAAATATTAGTACTTAGCCTGACAATTCAAAACGAATGCAGCCACCACATCTCAGGACCGTTAGGCCCCTTTCCCATGTGTGGCATCTGTTCTGATCAGCAGGAGATCCATTCACAGATCCCCTGCTAATCAGAGCAGGACAGAACGGATGTCACTCCAAAGCAGTGCCAGCCATACCAGTGGCAGCTTAGCAGTGCCAGTCACACCACTGCCAGGCAATGCAAGTACCAACCAGAACCAGTCATGTCTGGAATTAGCCGTGCAACAGTTATTGAGTGAGCAACACCCAGAATTGTATGACCCAAGTCTGCCCAGCTACTGAGCCTCCTTTAAAAAAACGGAAGTGTGGCCACTGCTGGTCACTTCCCTTTACTACATCACTTTACCCTGTAACATACTCCCCTACTTGCAGGGCATTTTGCAAGTGTTTTTGACGCCTCCCTAATGCATTGAAAATGCCTTTTTAACACTACAGGCGTGTTAATCAGTGTTGCCCTTTCATTAAATTCTCCTCACACTTTTGAAAGAACTCTTATCTTTTTGCGCTTACAGTCATCATGTTTCCAAACATCCCCAACTCTCTCAGCTTAGCTGCCCTGAACTTCCTGTCCAGTACAAGATCACCAGGGACTGAGCAGTCTGCAGCAGCTGTCCATCTACTAGCTTGGAGAAGGTAAGAGGGATGAGGGGGAGCAAGGAGCAGGAGAGAGGTTTGCTTTGCTGTGTCTTCGTGTTTGTCAAGACACACACAGCTTACTAGCACACACAAGGGTCGCTCCTTTAACGACCCTGCAAGGTAAAGGAGCCACCCCAAAACAGGATATCAGGGACAACACTCAGAGGAGCAGCTGATCCTGCAGGGAGCTAAAACTTTTAAACATTAAGGAGCAGCATCTATTGTGACTGATCAGTGTTTGAAATAGTTTAAAAGTCCTTTTGCCTTTAATAAGCTTTAAGGCAGCCCATCTTTCTTTTTATTAGGGTTACCAATGCACCACAAAGCAGGGAAAATAGGACCTGTGCTGTGCTTCGGAAAAACAGTCCTATACAATGTAAGACCTATAGGCTGAAGAACACTGAAACTAATGCCCAGTGCGGGCCAGACTTTGTTACAACTGCTACAGTCTGTATGTAACTGAATCTTATACCTATCCACAGTCATGGCGATGTCTTATCAGCCACTTGCAACATCACAAAAATGCTTATGATCAAACATACTGCCAGAAATATATATATAATGTGTCTCACTGTGTGGGTGGACTTTAAAATTATCCTAAAAAAAAGAACAGAATGCCATTTTTTTTATAAATCTGTCTTTTGTCCACTGATTCTCAGAAATATTGGCAGTTTATGCATCTTCTTTATTACAATCGAGTAATGAACCGTGTATAAGGGCAGTGAGTATACTCTGAGGTGAATTGATCAAAACTGGAGCAGACAAAATCTGCATCAGATTTGCATGGCAACCAATCAGCTTTTCTCTTCAGTTTGTTCAGTTAAGGCCTCAGTCACACTAGACACAGTGCTTTCCGGCCCGATTCTGGCCAGAACGCACTGCATCGCATTGCGGCCGGCTCACTATGTTATGGGGCAGGAGGGGGTGTGACGGTCCATTGAAGTGAATGGTACCATAGCCACGCCCTCCGGCCGCAATGCGATCGACCGCACGGGAATGCAAGGCACATTATGCCTGCGGTCCGGTCCAGTCCTAACAAAATGCTGCAAAATGCTGCAAGCACTATTTTGTTCGGACCGGACAGCAGGCAAAATGTGCCTTGCGTTCCTGTGCGGCCGATCGCATTGCGCCCCCTCCTGTCCCACAACATAGTGAGCCAGAATCGGGCCGGAACGCACTGTATCTGGTGTGAACAAGGTCTAAGACTTGAAAATGAAAGAAAGAAGCTGATTGGTTGCCATGCACATCTAATCCAGATTATGTCTGCTCCAGTTTTGATCAATTCCCCCCTGTGTGTTTTCTTAGTTTATTCTAATCCTAATCTGAATGTACCATGCAGAAAACAGCATCCCCAGGTCAACAGCTGAGATTCCCACTTTAAAAGGAGATTTGCTACATTTTCTAAAATGCACTAATGTAAATGTAGTTTATATAAAAGAACAGTTTAATACAGATTATATAACCTAATAAAACATTTTACGATTGTGTATATATATATTTATCTTTTTGGTACATTAATATGTTTTTAGTGGTATGCTGGTAGGAATCTATGCACTGATACAAATAAAATAATTACACTTCAGTGATGTCTTGGTCTTTTTTTATGTCCAATAATAAAACGGTGGTGATGATAGGGGATGTACATACTTTTCTCTGGAATTAAATGCGTTTTTCTTTCCCAGCACTATTTGTTTTAAAATCTAGGCGTGCCTATAAAATAGAAGAAAGGAAAAGTATGTATTGCCACGATGAACCACGTTGAACCAATCAGAATTTAAATGAACAGCTGAGCATGCGTTACGGTACACAGTTTGTATTTATGGTGAGGAGCAGTGGTTGCCTAAATTCCCTAAAAGTGGAAATTGGGACGTGTTTTTTCACCTGCGGCTGTCCTTACCGCTCATCAGTGTAACTTTAACACTATTGTTCTGCAGCCAGTATTACTCCTATATCTAACAATAGAGGTCTATTTATAAAGCAGAGAATATGACTTTCACAAACATTCTCTGGTGGAGAATCATTCAAGTCCACCAGAGCAATTGATTCTCCACCAGCGAATGTTTGTGAAAGTCAAATTTTCTACTTTATATGTAGACCCTTATAGAACCAAGGCTGTCCCTATAATGAGGCACTCAGGTGGCATCTTTTTGGGTTACATGGGGGGGGGGGCAGGCATAGCATCAATAATCAAACCTACCAATCAGCTAAATGGACTAATGCACATAGCTGAACTAACTTCGGGCCAACATTAGGAGCCAGTTAGAGTCTGCTGCAGTGCACGGATGCTGAAAGGGAATGCACTTACAGCAGCAGAAAAGAAATATGACCTTATTAACGTGCTTCTGCTCCTTCAATGTCCAACAAGCAGGCTGGGGGTGTGTTTTTGACCAAGCTGCAGCTAGAGGCCTAGGATCTGGCTGTTCTGTCTGGTAGGATTTCCTGGATCACAACTGTGAAATGACTGGTAAATTATTTGGCAGTAAGGCTGGGTTCACACCTAAGCGTATTGAATATGCGCGTTTGTCGCGCGTTTTTACTGCGATTCGCGGTAAAAAAACGTGCGACAAACGCCCGTTTCCGAGGGCTACTTGGCTGTATCCCAATGGAAACACGAGACCAAAACGCCCCAAAGAAGTACATGTACTTCTTTGGGCGTAGGCCGTTTTGTATCGCGTTCGGACGGGCGGAAATATGGCAAGGTGTGAACCAGAACCATTGAATACAATGGGATTTAGATGTTTGAGCGTTTTGTAGAGCGTTCGTCGAGTGTTGAACGCGCTACAAAACGTTCAGGTGTGAACCAGGCCTAAATAAGCATTAAATAAGCTTTTACACTTTGGAAACAGTTCGATTCTTTTGCAAATATACTGTGCATAGAAGAAATATTGGGCAGTTTTAGTCTTATCAATGAGAACAACAACAGTGGCATGATGAGTAGTAGGGAGACTGGTGTGGTACCCGAACTGATCTGGTTTTCAGGGCTCAGGAAGCTTCCTAGGGGGCTCAATGCAGTATTAACTACCCTATGGAGACTGAGCTCTAACACAAAAGTTAGGCAGAGAAGAATGTCACCAGCACACCAAAATCCTTTTAGGATAAGTAATTGTTAATTTTATTGCACAGTTTGTCAGTTGAAAAACAAGTGCTTTTGGGACCTCGCAGGGTCCCTTCATCAGGCTCAACATCATTGTCGACGTTGAGTCTGATGAAGTCCCGAAAGCGCTTGTTTTTCAACTGACAATCTGTTCAATAAAATGAATAATTGATTATCCTAAAAGGATTTTGGTGGGCTGGTGACATTCTTCTCTACCAAACTAGTGTGATAGCGGCGCAATCCGCAGTCATTTCAGCACCCATCCCTATCACTGGGATTTCCGGTAAGGAGTGTGACAAGTTCTTCTTTACAACCTGAGCTCTAACAAGCCTGACAATCATACCTGTTCTTACCCAAACTTTTTTTGGATAGAGCAGTTAATGGTTAAAACTTATGTGAATGTTGACAATGTTGTTTCCAGGACAGGAAGCGAGAAGAAATCTCTCCAACAGGGACAGAACAGCAGGTCAAACTCTGTGTATTGCTGTCTGAATCTGCTGGAGACTTTCCTTTATTTCCTGTTCCACTGCCAACGTCATCACAGGGACTGGAAATAAAAGGAAATCTCCTCAAAGGGGCAATAGACATCAAGCTGACTGTTCCCCCACTCTGTCCAAAAAGAAAAAGAAGAAAAGTAAGTAAGACATTTGCAAAGTATGAGAGATAAAGCAGCAAGATTTAGAAAAGCGTAGAAAGATTTGGTAAATGTATAAAATGAAATGAAAGTGTGGACTATTCCAGGTTACATGCAGACATATGGGACACGGAGCGACCAGTGACAGGTAGTATAACAGGTTTTTCATACATGCTGCTTGCATACCCCTCCCTTGCCTCCCTTGCAGGGATAGGTAAAGCTGACGTAGAACAAACACAGTACAGGTAATGGTGATCCGGCTCATGAAGCAGCAGTTTATGGATGACTGGGGCGTCATATATTGGCCACTGTGCAACGCAGAATCCAGCAAAAAGACTGCCAGCCATGAATGATGATCGCAGAGAAAGTGACTGGCAAGGGCTGGTCAGTGAGGTGAGTACTGCATTTATGTATCAAAGTAATGACGGGGTTACAGTACGGCCAGCACTTCACATGCAAACACAGTTTAGCTAAAACTAAGCAGGACTTGCAGTGTCAGTCCTATATAATCCCTTCTAGGCTTGCTTTGGCCTTGCAGAGTCTAGAAGCAGCAATCACAAAATCCAAACTCAAGGCTGGATATTGTCCGGTCAGCGTTAGGTACACATTAGCTATGGTGCATTTTGGGCCCATTCTATTCTTTGAAGCTGGATGTGATCTACTGACAGGTGGAAGCAAACATACTTACTACTTATACTGCATGCAATTTGTATGTATATACATACAGTACATGTGTAACTATATATATATACAGACATTCCAACATGCAAAACCTTATTTCAGGGAGGTTCCCGTCTCATTTCAGGGAGGTGCCCTTTCTATTTCCTCTGCCATCTGTTGTGGAACTACACATTCCAGCATGCCCTGTCAGAAAGTAGATGGTAGTGTTGCTAAGGGCAACCTTTTGCAAAACAATATTAAAAATATATGATTATGATGGATAAGTGCATTTTAAGGCAAACATTTATTTTGTTTGCACCTTTGCATTTACATAAGTAACCCCCCTCCACAGATGTTTACTTACCTGGATCTGATGGCTGCGGCCTTCAATGTTTGATTACATCCTGGCAGCCGTTCGCGATGGCATCAGAGAGGCCCGGGGGGCAATTGCCACCCTGCCCCCCGGCCCAGTCCGCCCCTGTCCTGGCTGCAGCTGTGCGTTACAGCTCAATACACTACTGTGAGAGAATCCCTTGCCGTCTTCTTTCATCTGAAGCCCCCCAATTCATGCCAGTGTAAATGCCGCAGTCAGCAAACTATTGTAGACATTGAAATCCTCAGTATTTACTTCTATTGCATCTCATGTATTTAAAAAACAACAAGAAATCTACAGACGATAGCATACACATTTACTGATTAATTTTATATTGACTTCTATAAACACATGTCCTGTTCTGCTCCTCTAAATGGCATTGCAGCTGGGACTATACAGCCACTATCGGGAAGGAGATCATTGGTGATTCGTGATGACGGGTATAGTGTATGGTTGCCACTTATTCTTCCAATGAAACCCGAACACTCTAGCGGCGCACGGAAATTTTTTGGGGAGAATGAGTCTAGGCTTATTAATATTTAAATAACGCCAATAACTTTAAAAAAATTGGGGAGAAACTTTAAATTTTTTTCCTATTTTTTTTTCACTTAACTTTATTGTTATCATAGAGGGGGCTAAGAAACCCCTCTATGTGATAGCAAAAGAGGTGACAGGTCCTCTTTATGGAGACATCAGGGGTCTCCAAGACCCCTAATGTCACCTAGGACCCCCCTGAAGAAGCTGATGAAGCAGAGATATGCTCCATCAGCTTCTTTCCAGCTTCTGAAGCTGGAGAGTGACACGAGAATGCGGAAGTGATGTAATATACACCACTTCCGCATTCTGACACCGGAGAGGGGACAGGAGGGAGATCGTGAACCGACCTCCCTCTGATCCCCTGTGACAGGCAGTAAGCTTGACAGCGGGAGGGGGGAAGCCGCGGAGGGGTGCACATCACGGGACCTCATACAAGCGAGCCTGTTTTCAAATAACGAGCATATCCCGTGCGTGCCGCGCAGTGCGCCCGAGTGGGCGGATGTAACAGGACGTGGATACACGCCCAGTTACATCCAAGAAGGTAGTTAATATGTAAATATCACAGTCGAGACAATTCTCGCCCGCACGGGATCGCAGGGCACATTGTGCCTGCGGTCCGGTCAAAATAGTGCTTGCAGCATTTTGACCGCACCGGACCGGACCACAGGCACAATGTGCACTGCGATCCTGTGCGGGCAATCGCATTGCGGCCGGAGGGCGTGGCTACGGTACCATTCACTTCAATGGCCCGCCACGCCCCCTCCAGCCCCACGAAATAGTGAGCAGGCCGCAATGCGATGCATATGGTGTGAACGTACCCTACAGGTAGAGATGCAGCAGCACCAGGACCCGGCTGTCGTTTCTGAATCTGGTTTGTTGTGAAAGTGCCAAAACCAGACACTCTGCATCCTAATTAAAGAGCCAGACAGTGATATAAAACCTAAAGGGCCCATTTACACTGCTGCTTCATGGTAATGCGTTTGCTACTGTAATGCACACGTAACATACACGACACACGTAACATACATGACACACATAACATACATTACTGCTCATTTTCAATGGACTGTCTTAAAGTCATAATAAAGTCAAAACGTGTTTAAACTATTTGAAATGCTGATGGAATCATTTACAATGGATGCTGGTCTTTGATGGTTAAAAGTTTTAGTTTCCTGCAGAATCAGCTGGCCCCCTCAGCACTGGTCCTGATATCCTGTTTTAGGGTGGCTCCTCTCCCTTGCAGGGTCCTATGGAGCCACCCTCGTATTTTAGCGGTGTCCCCACAGACACAGAGAGGCAAGCCATTGCCCTCCTCCCCCTCCTTCCTTGTCGTTTCTCCAAGCAAATAGATGAATGGCTGCTGGAGACTGCTCTGTCCCTTGTGACCGTGTACTGGACAGGAAGTTGGGGAAAGCTGAGCTGAGAGAGTTGGAGCTGTTTGGAAACATGGAGACTGTAAGTGCTTGGCCAAAAATATAAAGAGATAATTTGCTGGTCGATGTTTATTCGTTTGATCTGGACTCAGTACTGGAAAAAAAAAGTTTAAATCTATTTTAATGCGCAACGTAACGCATCATCGCACAGCAAAATGTCTGGGTTCATTTTCCTGAGTTGCGTGCGTTTTTGATGCCCGTCTTTTCTCATGTGTATTGCAACATCGTGCATTGCAGTGAAAAAAGCAATGCATGCACTACCGCCAAGAGGTGTGTTGGAGTGACATTCAATTGAACGGCAACACAACACACCTGACGCATGTTACTGCATGCTAGGTGTTCTGTGTGCTGTGTGACAGCGTGCACAAAAATTACTATTTTTTTTAATAGAATTGTACTGATGTGTGGCCGGCCTTCCACTGACCTGGAACAAGGATGTAGATGAAGAAAGTCATAGGAAGGTCAGAAGTCTTTATCTGCATGGCTGTTCCAGGTCAGAGTATTGAAGCCAGGCATCCCTGACATTGTGCATTACCCATGATGCCCTGTGCAGTCAGTAGATCGCCATGTCTCCTCTACAGTCATCACAATGAACATATAGCAGGAGCTCAGCTGGCAGTAATCAGGCTGATAAGATCATCAGCGCAGTGACTGTCCCTGGTGACGTAATTGGTGCCGAGGAACCCTTCCTGACCGGGAATAACTCCCCCCGCTCGTTCCCTGCTATCCTTTCTTCCATTGGCTACCGGCGGATCCAACCTGGAGCAGGGACGTCGGATGGGTGACAGTGCGCATGCTCGAATCCCGGAATCCAGCGGCTGGGTTGGAGGGGTGCTGCAGGTAGTGACCGGGGCAGCATCATGAGAAGCGGAGGAGGGGGAGAGGCAGATGATGGCCGGGACTGGGAGGTGAGGATGATATGACGGTTCCTGCACTCCTCTACACAGTGCCTGTCTCATGCAGATGGAGGGCTACTCTGGTAATGCTGCAGAAACATGACAGCTGCTGCTGTGCACCATGTATGACCGGGTCATGTACATTACATTCTGCATGGATGCAGCAATCAGCCTGAGTGTCCACTAAACACCAACATGCCATGCATGCTCATAGTCCATCTTCTGAGAACTACTAAAAGAGTGTGTGTTGTGTGACATTCTGTATTATGATTATTGCACAGGATTTATATAATATGCCACCAGAAGAAAGACGGCACAGTTCCTATACAATTCACGACAAGAGGGTTAGGAGGGCCCTGATCATAAGAGCTTACAATCTAATGTCCTAGAAAGATTATTTCTGATATCCTCAGTCTCAGGTATGTAACGGGTACACAGTGCAGTGCTCCAGGGGATGCAATCACAGCACAACATGCAGGGATTCGGACCATGTAATGCAGACCACAGTGGCCCACTGTATAACATATAAAACAATGTGCAGTGGACCAGATTTTGTAAGATGCAGTAAAGTGTACAGAACCCACTTGTCAAGAGTATGTAGTGTACAGAGTGCAGAAGTCCAGGGTATGTAAAATACATCACAGAGTACAATGGTCAGTGGATAAGTCCCCTTTATGTTGGGGTTTATTGGTGATCAGAGGAGAAAGACCCCCCCCTTACATTGTTTGCCAGTGGAGATTTGTACACCCTTAAATTGGTGGTATTGGAGATGTGTACTGTCTTACATTGGTGGTCAGTGGAAGGCATGTCCCCTTATCATGGTGGTTTAAGTGTCGCCTTATCGTGCTGGTCAGTGAAGAAGGGCCCCTTATTTTGGTTGTTAGTGGGAAGAAGACCCCCTTACATTTGTGGTCAGTGGGAAGAAGACCCCCTTACATTTGTGGTCAGTGGGAAGAAGGCCCCCTTACGTTTGTGGTCAGTGGGAAGAAGGCCCCCTTACGTTTGTGGTCAGTGGGAAGAAGGCCCCCTTACGTTTGTGGTCAGTGGGGGGAAGGCCCCCTTACGTTTGTGGTCAGTGGGGGGAAGGCCTCCTTACGTTTGTGGTCAGTGGGAAGAAGGCCCCCTTACGTTTGTGGTCAGTGGGAAGAAGGCCTTCTTACGTTTGTGGTCAGTGGGAAGAAGGCCTTCTTACATTTGTGGACAGTTGGAAGAAGGACGCCTTACGCTTGTGGTCAGTAGGAAGAAGGCCTCCTTACGTTTGGGATCAGGGGAAAGAAGGCCTCCTTACATTTGTGGTGATTTGGCTAGAAGCCCTCCTTACATTTGTGGTCAGTTGGAAGAAGGCCTCCTTACATTTGTGGTGATTGGATCGAAGGCCCCCTTACATTTGTGGTCAGTGGGAAGAAGGCCTCCTTACATTCGTGGTGATTGGCTAGAAGGCATCCTTATGTTTGTGGTCAGTGGGGGGAAGGCCCCCTTATGTTTGTGGTCAGTGGGGGGAAGACCCCCTTACGTTTGTGGTCATTGGGGGAAGGCCCCCTTTTGTTTGTGGTCAGTTGGAAGAAGGCCCCCTTACATTTGTTGTCAGTGGCAAGAGGTTGTAACCCCCTTTATTCTATCCAAAAGTGGAAAAAAAACAATTTTTGGCTTCAGTTCTACTTTGTTTACTTGCTGCAGTTTCCCCAAAAATATTTTTGCACTAACGTTTCACTTTTACCAGATGGACTGCGATGATATTTATCATTTGGTGTTGATAATTTTATACACAGTTTACTCCAATTAAGAACTTTGAATTGCACAAACCCGTAGCCGTCTGAACTCTGACTTCTGTTTGGCTGTCATAGTGCGCTGCATATTATTAGCTTTTATTGTAGATTCTTAAAGTGTATTTAAACCCAAACGCACATCTTTAATATACTGCAGCTTACCAGTCTTTAGATGCAGTGGCTGCTTTAGTTTTAATTTTTCAGGCTAAAAACATGCTCAGCGAGTCTTGTTGATGTTGCCAGAAATGCAATTTCCTTGCCTCTTCCTGTGAATTGAAAAAAACAATACAAAGCACATACAATGTTCTCTTCCTTTTGTAAATTACACATTCCACTATTACCCATTCCCCTAAAGGCAGACAGCCTGAAGTCCAGCCTGTGTGAGAACCATTGCTGCCTCCATAGACTGCAGAGAAGTGAGTACAGCCACAAAGGGACAGGAAGCGTGTTATTTAATGGCTTTTCTTTCCTTCTTTCAGTTCCTCGTGTGTAAAAGGAAGCTTGAGAGCAAGAAAGAAGCTTTACTCATCCTTTCCAAAGAGCTGGACACATGTCAGCAGGAGAGGGACCAGTACAAGCTGATGGCGAACCAGCTACGGGAGAGGCACCAGTCTTTGAAGAAGAAGTATCGAGAGCTCATTGTATGTATTGTCATTTTTCCTTGATTAGAAATCTGTGAATATGTTCTGTATATCTCCTGATACTAATGAAGGAGTGGACAATTCATTTTCTCGAGGAGCCACATGAGAAATTGGGACTACTGTGGAGGGCCGAATTAATTAACGCATGTGCTGAGCAACGGACCAACCGTGCTTTACAGTGCGGCAGGTGCATTGCGTTGCCGTTCATTTGAATGGCACCCCAAATGGACCTCCTGACTGCACTGCGATCAATCGCACCGAAACGTGCGGTACCCCAATGCTAGGGTTGCATCAATATATAGGCCGCTGAAACATATCGGCCGAAAATGGCACTTTTGGCATAATGCGAAAGTGCCATTTTCTGGCGGATAAAGCGGTGCATCCATCCTATTCTCTCCTCTGTCGAGATCCACCCAGCTGCGTGAGTGACAGCTGGCTTTGCCTATCTAAAGGCAGAACCAGCTGTACCCTCCCCCGTCCGTTCTGCCAGTCAGCGCTGGTGGATCAGACAGGGGAGGGGGAAATCCCTGCAGGGAGCCGTGAGTGACAGTCACGGCTCGCTGCAGAGAGATGATCGAAAAGTGAGCAAGTGACGGTATGTGTTCGCTCACTTCCCGATCTATTGAGCCGACCTGTGACAGTCTCATTGTCACAGGTCGGCTAGAACTATGAGGCCGAGTGATTTTCACTCGCCTCCTAGTTCTCCTTTTTAAGCTGTTTTCTTACAGCTTTAAAGTAAATCTGTTACTTTGTCCTACATGGATTTGCCGAAAGGTGGCATTCTAACAGTACAGTCTACATTGTTTGCTCAGCACAGACTTGATGGTAAGCTAGGCTTGGAATGTGATATTGGCTTTTTTGTCAGTTCTGGCTCCACACGGACCTTTGTGTGTCTAAAGCTGGCCATACACCTATAGATTGTCTGTGGTCAGATGGAAAAAGTGCAACAGATTCCTCCATCTACGCTAAACTGTGTGGCTGGAGGAATCTCCCACTGGGCCAAGCTTCAGTATCTTGCTAGTCGGCCCCGCTAGCTCTCAAAATACCTGAACAATCTGATTGGACGCAGGCATTGTTCAGGTGTTTTGAGAGCCAGCAGGGCCGACTAGCAAGATACTGAAGCTTGGCCCAGCGGGAGATTCCTCCATCCACACAGTTTAGCATAGATGGAGGAATCTGTTGCACTTTTTCCATCTGACCAGAGAAAATCTGCAGATTATGGTATGGCCAACTTTTGGCCAAGACTTCATTTGAGCAGTGAACTGTATAAACCAAATTTACCATGTACGGTTTACAAAAGATCCTAATTACTGTATGACTGTGAAGGTTCTCATTTATCCGGGTCATGGTGTAGCTAGTAGTAGTTAGCCACATTTAACTGAATTTGTTCTGCAATGCTCAAGACCTTTCATAGCTCATACAATTGAGTAAAAAAAAAAAACTGGTTTATTTTCCTAAGATTCATCCGAACTGACGAAGTGGCTCGAATAGGCTGTGAAATGTCTTCAACGTTACTGAAAAAATCCAGCTGAATGTGACTCGCTACTAGAAGCTTGAACATAATTCCAGTGGTTCAGTTAAATAAAACTTCTTTTATAGTATAATAAATATACACACATTGTCCACTTTATTAGGTACACCTGTTCAACTGTTTGTTAACGCAAATATCTAATCAGCCAATCACATGGCAGCAACTCGGTGCATTTGGGCATGTAGACATGGTCAAGACAAACCAATGAAGTTCAATTTTAGCATCAGAATGGGAAAGAAAGGTGATTTGAGTGACTTTGAACATAGCATGGTTGTTGGTGCCAGGCAAACTGGTCTGACTATTTCAGGAACTGCTGATCTACTGGGATTTTTGCTGATATCCATCTCTCGGGTTTACAGAGAATTGTCTGAAAAAGAGAAAATATCGAGTGAGCGGCAGAATGGCTAGTGTGTTTCAAGCTGATAAATGCAACAGTAACTCAAATAACCACTTGTTACATCTGAGGTATGCAGAAGAGCATTTCTGAATGCACAACACATCGAGTCTTGAAACTGAGGCTACAAATCACAAGGGCTCACTGAAATTGGACAATAGAAGATTGGCAAAATGTTGCCTGGACCGACGAGTGTCGATTTTTGCTATGACATTCGGATGGTCTGGTCAGAATTTGGCATAAACAAAATGAAAGCATGGATCCATCCTGCCTTGTATCAATGATTTAGGTGGCTGGTGGTGGTGTAATGATATAAGGAAATAGTGCTGCAACAACTAATCCATGATAATCGATAATGAGAATCGTTCTCAACGATTCTCATTATTGATTAGTTGATTTTTGATTAGTTGCTGTGGTCCACTGTTCTCGTCCTCCATTCTGTAAAGGACACTGACAGCTGCAGCCCTGTCAGCTGCTGTGCCTCTGTATTCCCTGTGCCAACATTGCTCCCCAATGCCCCCACTGCGACTCTATTTCTTCCCCCTAGTGCCCCCGCTGTGGCTCCATTGCTCCCCCGTGTCCCTGCTGTGGCTCCATTGTTCCCCCTGCCCCCTCTGTGGCTCAGCTGCTGCCTGTGCCTGCGCCATGGATACACTGCTTCGTGTCCCCCCTCCGTGGCTCAGCTCCTGCCTGTGCCCCAGTCGTGAATCCGCTGCTCCCCGCCCCCCGCCATGGATACACTGCTCCCCCGTGCCCCTCCTCTGCTGGCAGTGGAAAGCTGGCGTTAAATCTACCATCAAGTGGCTGGGAGACATAACCAGCCTACTATTGGATATTTTGAATTGCAGTAGCCAATGGCAGGCTTGCTATTGCACCCTTCCACTGCCAGCTGTCAGTCAGCAGAGGAGGACCTGAAGGAGAACAGGCAGTGGCGGGTGTAATAGCCAGCCGGCTATTGCAATTTGAAATAGCCAATAGCAGGCTGGCTATTGCTCACAGCCACTGCATGCTGTGTTTACAATTCTGCTGCCTCAGCAGGCAGCTGTCATTCCCCAGGGAAGTGGATAGGTGACACTAGGGGTCTGAAAGAACCGAAGGGCTGCTTCACGAGATATTCACAATACCCCTACAGCAGCTGAAGCACACAGTCAATGTGGGGAGTATAGTCTGCTGAAGCAGACCATTCTCCACGCAAGTTGAAAAAAAAACCAGCAAGGGGTCCCCCTTACCAATTCATACCAGACCATTTAGCTCTGGTAGGAACTTTAAGGGGGAACCCCAACGCCCAAAAATAAAAAAAAACAAACGTGGGGTTCCCCCCTAAAATTCCATACCAGGCCCTTAATCCGGGCACTGGCCTGACTGGGCATGAAAGATGGGGAGGGACAAGCATGCACCCCCCCCCTGCACCATACCAGGCCACATGCACTTGACACTGGGAAATATACAGGGGTACAGGTACTCCTAGAATGAGATCCTAATAGGTTGGACTTGATGGACTAATGTCTTTATTCAACCTCAAATACTATGTAACTATGTATTCTTTCAAGTTGCTGGATACAGCGTCTGACAGATTGCGCTATTAGGCCTTATTCACACTGCTAAGAGTCAGCCCGTACAGATCCGTGGGACGTACCCGGCCGTATCGGGCCGTTCCCGGGAAGGATAGGTGCTGCGTGTGATTTGTACGCAGCAGCCTGTTCTTCTCTATGGGAGTACGCAGCTGTGCGCTCACCTGAACTGCACGTCCGTGTGGATGTCCGTACTCCTATACAGACAGGATGGATCCTATCTGCGTCCGAGCACGGACACCCGCACCAGCACGGATGTTTATGGGCCAACTCTGAAGGCCATAACACACTGCACGCAAAGCCGTGCAGAGCGAAGCAAAGCTGTCCGGCACGGAGCTTTGCGTGCTGTGTGTGAGCTGAGTGCAGGCACATGATTGACTGCACCTTCAGCCAATCGGCTCCTGCATAACAACCAGCCAGACGTCGCATCGCAACACTCGGGTTTATACGCGCGAGCCGATTGGCTGAAGATGAAATATTTCATCTCGGCACGCTCAGTTACGCGAGCTCTCGCAAGCTAAGGTGCCGAGGGGAAAATTACATGACACACTGCTCGCGAAGGCAGCGCTCCACGCTGCTTCGCGTGCAGTGTGTCACAGCCTTAAGCAGTGTGAGTGAGGCCTTAGTGTTGCAGGGAAGCCGGGGTCTCAAGTGGGCTGTAAAGGATCTCTGGTGGGCACTGCAGGATGTCAGGCTGAAACCACAATAGACCTTGCAATGCCCATCTGACTTCCTGCAAACCCCACCAGAGACCCCCCAGAGCCCACCATAGACCTTGCACAGAGACTTCAAGGTGGGCTGTGCATGATCTATTATGGGCTGTGGAGGGTCCCTTTCCCTGCACACATGCTGTTCTTCTTACCTGCAGCTCCCCAGTCTGCTTCCATTCTGCATCTTGCTTCCAGCCTGCATCTTACTTGAGCCGCCCGCAGCCTCCGCCGACCGGGACCGTGTCTATCTCGGTCCCATCCCATCTGCAGCCGCGATGCTTCTTGGAGCCGCCATCCCATCTGCAGCCTCCACCGGCCAAGGTCCGTGTCTTTCTGCAGCCGCCGAATCTTCTTGGAGCGGCACCGCAGCCTCCGACGGCCGGGCCACTTCTCCCTCGGTCCCGGCCACGCCTCCTCATACACCCGCCAGCTCACTGCCAGGCCCCGTTAGCAGCCACCTGTTAAGTCAGCCGCCGCTGCTTGTTCTTGTGCGCCCGGCGCCTTGTTCGTCCCCAGCTTTCCTCTTTGCAGGGGGGCGAAAAATGCCGCTCCCCTGGAAAAGTGCCGCTCCAGGCAAACGCCTTGTTTGCCTTGCGGTTAATACGCCCCTGACTGGGAGGGTGCATAACAATGAGGACAAGGACCTCTTCCTCACAACCCTGGCCCGGTGGTTATGGGAGTTTGCAGGCAGTGGTGCTCATGCTGCCCCACCTTGTGAATGAGTAAGTGGTAGTTGTACCCCTACTCATTCACTAGAAAATTAAATAAAAAGTAAATAAACAGACCAGACTTTTGAAAAAATCCTTTAATGGATCAAAAGACACAAAGATAGCTTTTGGCAATTCTTTTATTAGTAAGAAAAAACAAAAAACACCAAACAAAAATGATCCAACAATGTAATCCAACATCAATCATGTCGTCCAGCGATGTAAACCAACGTCAATCACGATGAATGAGAACGCGACTTACCGAAATGAGAAAAAATCCCGCCGGACCCAACCGAACCTGACGACTGCAGCAGCAAAATTAGAGATTTGAAAGCTCCCGGCCAAATGTAAACAGATGGGCGGAACCAGTTGTGACGTTTACGTTTTTACATTCAAGACATGGGTGTCATGAGAATTTGCATACCTGTAAAGGTGCCATGATTTAAAAAAAGGTTGACAAATTCAATTTTGATCCATGCTGTCAGGGTAGTATTCACAATCTGCTGCATGTTGCTTGGAAGCAACATATACCGTTACACTTGTTTTTCCAAAATATTCTCAGAATAAGGATCCGAGTGATTTGTTTTCCTTTTGTATGTAAAACTTTGACTAAGCATAGCTGTTCATTACAAAATTGGTGCTCCCCACCACAGTAGCCTTTTAAAAAGCCATCCCCTTTTAATGCTTTTCTTCCTTTCAGCAGACGTCTGACCAACCGTTGGGGCTTTAACAATACATGATAGCAGGTCACTGACCATTTTCACAGGATATAGCCTGGCACAAGCCTATTATTCCAGCTGACGTCATTGATCTATTAGCAGCTGTAGTGTCAGCTCAATCCTCCTCGCAGCTTGTCTTGCATGACGTGATAAGGGAATACAATAGCTGTCTGATTTTGTAGTGCGGGCTTGAGAACAAGCCTCCTGCATTCTGGAACTGGATAGAGGATAATTATACTGCACTAGGAAACTGTGACAATGGAGAGCAGCAGGGTAGTATGCTGAAAAGTTCAGGAGGAAAGCTGAGATTAGAGAAGTGGGGTAGAACATTCATCTAAATTACTAGTGACTAGTACACTAATACAATAAAAATCCATTTCCCTTTCAGTTAAAAAAAAAAAAAAAGCTGGTAAAAGTTATAAGAAAATACTTCTAAAATAACAGAAAATGCGATACATTACATTTCGGAGCTAGGACCTCGGCACTGGTCGTTTTCCTTTTTGTAGGGTTCTAAGCACCAAGAACAACTAAAAGTTGTCCTGGGACTAAATTGTGCCCTGAGTTTTATAGAACTTTTATCTTTTCTCTACCTGAACCCTACTAAGCTACCTTTTAGCTATACAACTTCCTTCGTACAATAAATAGTAGTTCATGTCTCCTTGTCTGCCCCCATCCAGGGAAATGTTCCACCTTCTGGCACAAACCAGGAATTGGTCCAGTAATGACAATAGAGAATAATAACTGCCCTTATACTCTCCCCATACCAAAATTGGGGTGAGAGGTCTGTGACAGGCACCTGGATCGATGCTGGGGACCTTCAGGGCTGTGGGGCAGGCAATCCCCTTGAGGCTGGCTCACCTGCTCCCTGTCAGGAGAATCGGCGTGTGCCGAGGAGAGCTCCGGCGGCGCCATCTTGGTCGCATGTGAGGAGGCAGCCTTGGAGGCCGCGGGTGCCGCTGTGCTGAAAAAACGGGCCAACTCCCTCGGCGTGGGGCCCGTTTTATGCTGCTTCTTCCCCTTCTTCCTCCGGTCACTCATGGTCGGCGAAGGGGAGAGCGGATGGCTGCTGTCTGCCTGTGTTCAGTGCCCTGTGAGCGGGAGATGAGCTAAAGCACGTCTTACCGCTCCATGCGCCTGGCCACGCCCCCCTAGGTGAGTTTTAAATAAATGCAATACATATTTAAGTTTCACGACAATATCTCCTTAGAGTGAGTGATAATATCAATGTAAGTCATGGGGCCCAAATGGTAGTTCGGCAAAAATAACCTGACCACTATCCAGAGACACATCAAATGATTCCATATAAATCCGTATCTGGCTGATTATTTCTTTTATTTTACTAGAGTGTTTGAAATAATTGTTTTGTTTTTTGTAGGATGGAGATCCTTCACTTCCACCAGAGAAAAGAAAACAGGTACTAATCCCTTTACATGTTACATTCTCTTCAAATGCCACTTTCCGTGTTTAATAGTCAGTTATTATTCCACAGGAGACCGGAGGTATGATTGACTGCCATCAATCCAGTTATATTTTTAAAACATCCTTATGCTCGAAGTATCCTCTCTATATGTCTCTTTTGATTATACAGCATGTTATATGTTACAAACATCCCCAAATAAACAATCTTTAAAGCAAAAACCAGTGAGATACCACCCATGCAGGGGCGTATTTACCGCGAGGCAAACTAGGCGGTACGCAAACGCCTAGCGCCGCGGTTCAGAGATAATCAACTGGACACCGCCGCAAGGGGGGGGGAGCAGCAGGGGGCTGTCTTGCCTGGGGCAGCACAAAGTGTAAATACGCCGCTGCACCCATGCTTTGTTCTTTTACTGTATTTTTTTTCTTAAAGGTCTCCTCCTCAGGTAAGAAATGGACCTCCTGGTTCATGCCATTACAGGCCTACCTGTAATGAAAACGGCCTTGACCAGAAGTAATCTTCTCTCTTTGAGATGGCGATTCGTATACATTATCTGTAGTCTCCCTACTTGCTTCAGTTAAAGGAGAACTATGAGGTGAGTGCTGGGTACAGCTGGCTCTGCCTCTAGATATATAGCAGCTACAGCTCGCGGTATACTGAGCTTAGGGTGACGGGAGGACGCTAGTTTGTGTCCTCCCGTTACCCTAAGGAGAACTAAGGGGAAAAGCTCCTTTTTTAAGTCTTTTTCCTGTGCCTATGTGGACCAGAAGCAGCTGTTTTGTTCTGATGGTGATATATGATATTTATGCCCCTCTTTCAGGGAGTTTGTACTTGCTTGTACTTCTTTATTTGCACATGCTGATGGGACACTGAGTCCCAAGCATCTTTGTCCAAGGTCAGTGTTGTCATCATCTAATTCTGCTTGGGCAGCCCGTTCTCCCCGCTTCGGCTGTGACTTTGGCTCAGCCGAAGCATATGCGTTCGGCTCGACTGAGCCGTTCGGCTGCTGTATGGGCTATTGTGAATAGCCGTATAGCAGCCCTTTGGTTCCACTGAACCAAAGGGCTCTGGCGGCCGAAGGATTAGCCGATGCTTCGGCTTAATCCTGCAGCTCCTTCGTGAATAACACTCAGTATTCTGAGGAGACACTGTATTTTCCTCAGAGATACTTTGCATCACTTTGTAGCACACTGATATGGCTTGCTCAGCTCAATGTGATAAGCTTCAAGCCGGAGCAGTGGCTGTAATAGCACTGTGATTACTGCGATTGGCTATCACAGTGATCACAGTGCTGGGGTCCCCTAAATTGCTGTTGAGGGTCTGTCTCGTACACCGAGAGACCCAGCAACAGCATTAACCCCATGAGCGCTGGCTCATACATGGACCAGCACTCATTTTCCCGCATGACGGAATTATTCCATCACCAGCTGAAAAGGGGTAAGCTAAAAAGCCAATCAATGGTGTCACCTCTTGTTTTGGAGCCTCTATTATATGTATTAGCCCAATAACAAGAGACTGAAAATGTAATGAAAGGGAACTTGTCAGCAAAGACATATAGGAGCAGGAGAAGTTCCGTTGCTGTCATTCTTATTCTGGCATAACAATTTCCGTAGTTATTGACCCGGAATAAGTATGAGCCTATCTGGTGCCCCAAGAACTAATATGCACATGCGTGTTCAGGGTCATGTCATGTCAAGTAGCCAAGAAAGGATAAGAGTGGCAACAAGCACTTTCAAAAACATGGCGGCAATCACAGCTCCCATATGTCTTTAGCAGCCAGCGGGTACTTTAAGCAATCTAAAACTGAAGTAAAGATCAGGCTTTTGTATTCTGTCACTTTGCTCTAATGAACAAAAATGCCAATTTCAAAATTCATTTATCCCACCCCCGACCCAGTTATACTTCCCTTCCCCATGCTTCGGAGCTCAGAGTCAGAACCTACTATGTGTAAGCACCAAAAGAGGATATCATTGATGGAGCGAGGTAAAAAGGAGAATAAGTGAGTTGGATGGTGGGCTTTAAAGAGACTCTGTCACATTGACCTGAATGCGCCATATGACAGAGTCACTATCCTACATATGTAAGTCCTCGTATGGCTGTGTGTAATGTAGCAAGCCATTTCATAGTGCGGACCATCCGTGTATCAGCCGTTCAGCTCAAAGGATTAACTTTTCCAAATTTGCAGGTGAATCTGGCGGAACTGCTGGGTGAGGCACGGGAAAGAAGCAAAAAGCTGGAGCACGAGATAAAGGAGCTGCAGCAGAGACTGGGAGAAGTACAAGGAGACAATAAGGTGATTAATTATCTGCTGTTAATGGACACAGCTTTGTGTGGTTTGATTTACTGTAACTCCGGTTGCCTGTTCATTCTCTCACTTTAAAGAGCTAAGCCTCTTTCCACAAATCCAGGTTCTCCGGGGATCAGAGTACAAACACAAGCATCCCTGTGAATTATTTTGGCCATTGGCTCTATTGCAGCCTCATTTATCTGGTGACTGTGTTATGTATTCAGCAGTGACAGTTTATTAAAGATATCTGCAGAAATTTAATTTGGACATAGCTTGTATAAATAGCATCCGGCTGATTAATGGCAATGTTTGTAAGCCGCTTATTGGTGGGAAGTTTCTCCTTGTACATTATAGTACGCAGGTATTAGGTAGAAGTAGGCGCTTTCAGTAAAAGGAACCTGGGAGGAAGAGTGGGCTTGTTAGCATAATACTGTGCGGGGATTTTAGATTATTTGGGTTCAAAGCTAAAGTCTGGGCTAAACATATATTTAAACTCGAGCCATGTGTATTCTTGCGTGAATCTTGGTTTCCTCTTGTGTATCTCTCTTTCATGTTGGTGCAATAAAAGAACTCATGTGCATTGTCTCTGTATGGAATTTACTGTAATGCAGACCAGTCACTTCTGCTCTCTCTCTTTGTGCAGGGTAACTAGTCTTGTATCTGCACCTCTCCTATATTTGTCTGCAGACAGCCTGTAGTGCAGGGGTGGGCAACTCCGGCCCTCCAGCTGTGCTTTGACTACACATCCCAACATGTCTCTGCCTCTGGGAATCATGCCTGTAACTGTCAATCCTGCAATGCCTCATAGGACTTGTTCCACAACAGCTGGAGGGCCGGAGTTGCCCACCCCTGCTTTAATGGAAGGGCTTGCCGGGGAAACCAACTTCTTTGCTTTATGCCCAGGCTGTGTACCAGTGACAATGTCAGCGCTATCGCACAATGTAATATCTGGGTTTGCAAAGGTATTTGATCAACAAAAAAGGAATGTACATCCTTTTGTAGTTATTGAGGAATATATGAACTGAGGAAAGCGTTTGTGATCTAAAAACTTATGGTTCTACTTATAGTTTTTTTTTTCTTTAATAACTTAGGATTTTGTGCTTTTGTAATTCAGTTGCTGAGAATGACCATAGCCAAACAGAGAGTGGGGGACGATGAAGTCGGCATTCGTCATTTTGCACCCCATGAACGAGAAGATCTTGTTCTGCAACTGGAGAAGACAAGAGAGCAGGTAATTTAATTTTAACATTTTAATTAGGGATGTTCAGATACCAAGTACAAGTACAGATACTTTTCCAGCTCCAAGACTAGACTAGAGAAAAACTCAAAAGTTAGGAGGCAGCTGCCATTTTCAAGTAGCATTGGCTACAGGGCTCCTGGGATTTGAGCATCCTTGTTTTAATGTATGATTCGTAATATATAATTTTAGGAATGCACCGATACCATTTTTTTCCAGAACAAGTACTTTTACTTGTCCATATACTCACAGGTACAAGTACTGATACATTTATGTTTAGTGTCATGTGACGGTTTTCCTAAAACAATACAGACTAATGATTTCAGGACAGTGGTGGAGCGCCAGGACCCTGTCGCAGCCGCTGCCACCCTTGTAGTTCTCATGAAAATGCCAAGTATCTGCACTGCTATCTGAACTGGTATCTGAACATGCCTAATTTTAATGGTAAATGTTTTAGTGCATTTTGACAGCTTTATACTCTTCCTTGTCAGTGTGTACTTTTAAAGTGAACCTGTGGTTAGGCTATGAACATTCATCCTCAAAGTACACAGCAGAAGCTCTAAAGTCCTTATCTCTCAGCAACCCGACTCATGTTGCTCCCCCCTTCCTAGCAGAGATTCAGCAGTCTTCCAGCCTTCTAATCTCCAATGTAAACACAGAGCAGGTGCTCTAGGATGGGCATCAGGGAGAGAGAACAACTTCAGCTCTTCTGATGTAAATTTTGAGAATGAATTACCCCGCAGTGTCTAGAGCCACAGAGGTGAGTGAAGACTTGTTATTAATCTCCTGTACTTCTAGTCTGTGTCCCAATTTGGGGAGATTAACCCACACTATTTGTCCTGGTTTCCATTATTGCTGGAAAGGAAAGTGATGGGAAATTCAGACTTTTACATTTGCCACCAGACAACTGGGACACCTGATGTCAAATGTAGGATTTCCCCTCCCTTTGGTGAGAGATCGCCACTTTCTGCGGTTTTCTAATTAGGGTAAATCTCCCCACTAGGACACTGATGGACTATGAGCCTATAGAAAAGAATCACCGGAAGACGGACACAGTTTTTTGTTTTATCCAGCTGTATTTACTCAGTGCAACTTATAACATCCAAGTGAAACACCAACATGTCAGAAAAAACTGAATCACTGAGTTGGAAAAAGGATCACCCCTTGTGTCAGTATTTTGTTAAACCGCCTTTGCTTTAATTACAGCCTTTAGTCTGTTAGGATATTTCTCTACTAACTTTGCACATCTAGGCTTTGCAATATTTGCCCACTCTTCTTTGCAGAACTGCTCAAGTTCAGTTAAATTGGATGTTTCTTCCTATGCATGGGGCTTTTTTCCCATACACGCCACATTTGTGGAGAATTTGGGATATTGCTGTCACATGCACACAATGACCACTCCTTGTCATACATTCCTGCAACTGCTTCAGAGTTGCTGTAGGCCTCTTGGTAGCCTCTCTGACCAGTTTCCTCCTGGCTCGTACATCCAGTTTGGCGCAACGTCCTGATCCAGGGAGGTTCTGTGTTGTACCAAATACCTTCCACTTCTTAATAATAGACTTCACTTTACTTCTAGGCATTGATAAAGCCTTTGAATTTTGTATCCATCTCCTCACTTGTGCCTGTCCACAACTTTATCCCGGAATTCTTTTGACTCGCCACCCATAGTCGATTCTGTTTGCTTCAGTTGCACTACCAGGGACTGAAATGCTCCAGGAAAGCTCTTTTCATGCCGAGCTAATCAAAATGACCACTGCTGATCACAGTTGAAAGTCAAATGGCTCTGCCATTGAGAAGTTTATTAGCTACACCTGATTGAGTTTACAAGTCATTTTTAGGAGGGGGTGATAATTTTTACAACTCTGGGATTCTGTTTTTGAATTTTTTTTATTTTTTTCTGACATGTTAGTGTTATATCTCCCACTTGGATGTTATAAGTTGCACAATAAATACAGCTGGATAAAACAAAAACTGTGTCTGTCTTCATTCCAGGCTGCAAAGCAACAAAATGTGATCATTTTAAAGGGGGGTGATTCTTTTCCATACCCACTGTATATGTATTATATGCATAGATGGGATGACCTGGAGGACAGGATTTGGGAAAATGTGGGTACAAGGAAGTGAAGAGTAGACTATCCAGATCTCATGAGGGTGCCAATGCTGAACCTGAGTAGTATGTTTGTTTATATTTCTTGTTTAAAGGATAAGGATAGTGCACTGAATGCGTAAAAATCAACCAAAAGCAATGTTCTGACCTTTTGTCAGGCTTTTATTGCTGTCTGTGTCTCCCTCCCTTCATGTTTTGCTGACCACCGCTACAGGGACAGGCTTTCTTTTTGTCTAATACAACAAAAACATTTATGTATTGCACATTGAAGTTTACATAGCTCTAGATAACAGTGAAAAACAGTCTAGAACAAACTTTTCTTGCTGGCTGTGTCCCATTGGGGAGATTTTCTTTTATTTCTTGTTCTATAGATGCAACAGAAGGTTAGTGGAAATCTCTCCAAAGTAAGCAACAGGTGTTCCCATTGAAAGATCCCACCTTACCATTGGGTGATAGGAAACCCAACATTTTAAATTTTTGGTCTCGTAGACAATGGTCACCAGGAAAAATAGAAAAGGTTAATCTCCCCATTGGGTAAACACAATAATAAAAACCTGATGGATGTTTAACCCTTCCACACCCTACGTTTGCATTTTTGAAGATGATACTTTTAGGGCTGCAACAACTAATCGACATAATCGATTATAATCGATTATTGAGAAAGTTGTCAACTTTTTCAATCATCGATTTAATTGGCTTCCGATTGGTTGGCCCTGTTCACGGCTTCACACACGCTGCGCGCCACACCTCCTCCCCACAACACGCTCGCCGCTGCCAGACCCGCCTGGCCGCATCCACGCTCCACATGCCTCACGCTCCCCGTCCGCCAACATCCACGGCACAGGGACGCGGGGAGAAGAAGTAAGGAGGAGCAGGTGTGACGGATGACAGCCGCCGATAGAAAATCCCAGCAATAGTACATTATAGTATAATGTTGTACTATTGCTGGCATTTGTTGTATTCCTCTATAACTGGTCAGTGGTATTCTGCATTTCGCTGTATAATCATTATACAGCGCACTGCAGAATACCACCAGCTATAGAGGACTACAAATCCCAGCAATAATACATTATACAGCTCAATGCAGAACACCACCAGCTATAGAGGAGTACAACAAATCCCAGCAATAGTACATTATACAGTGGTGCAATGCCAAATACCACTAGCTATAGAGGACTACAAAACCCAGCAATGGTACATTATACAGCACAATGCAGAATACCACCAGCCATAGGGGACTACAAAACCCAGCAATAGTACATTATAGCTGGCGGTATTCTGCATTGTGCTGTATAATGTACTATTGCTGGGTTTTGGAGTCCTCTATGGCTGGTGGTATTCTGCATTCATTGCTGTATAATTTTATATATTTCATTTCACTATATTGCACACCACACTTTTTTTTTTTCTTTTTTACTTCCACCGCTCAACGCTTGCTCCTGTGATGGACTACAATCTCAATACAAACTATTAGTTCCATCACTGGAGCCATTATTTAACATTTTATTTTTTATCCGATTAACCGAACTTAATAATCGGCTATCTAATCGATTTTCAAAATAATCGTTAGCTGCAGCTCTAGATACTTTTTCTTAGAGCTTAATAAGAGCTAAGCAGATTGCATCTACTGTATCTGATGCACAAAACCAATGACTAAATATTTGATGGTATTTCCTGTTAGTTAACTTCATCTTTTGGTAACATTATTGTAGTCCCTGTTGCCATTATTCTGTGCCATTTTGCACTTGCTTTTGTTGGATTTACCTGATCCACATACCTTTTTACCTTTTCTAGTTTGAAGGTCTTGAACACGACCTGCGAGCCGCACTGGACGAGCTCCAAGATGTGAAGCAGGAGCGCTCGTGCTTCCAAGATAAAGCGGACAGGTTGAACCAAGAACTTAACCATGTTCTAGGTGGTCACGAGAAAAGAATCATAGATGTGGATGCACTGTGCATGGAGAACAGGTGGGTCTGTGCTTTGTGGGGTCTCCGACATCCAGGGCTGTGTATTGCAAGGCGAGTTGAAGGCAAATGTATGTTTTGTCTTTGTGTTGAGGCAGCAACATGGAGATGAAAACTCAAAACTAAGATCGTATGGCTGACCATATGCTCCATTTATATCAACATATGCTTTGTGGGAGTTAATGTTGTCGCAGGCAATGGGCTGTTAAGCCACATTTATTGCATGTCTGGTTTGTTTTTGTTCTTTCTATCTTGTACTCACATCATTATCTACTTCTTAATTAAGTGCTCTATTCCCATTCAATCTACTTATTTATTCATTGCAATTTAAAGACAAATATCTCTGTAACAGCCCTGAAAAAGTATGCTGGCTAGGAGTTCTGATGTTCTTCTCCCTTTCCTAGCTGCATGCTTGTTCTGGGACTCCTCAAGTATTAATTCAACAGACAGCCAGACATGTAGCATTTTCAAGAGGAGGTTGGCACTGTAGTCTCCATACAGGTTTTTGTTGTTGTTTTACTTTAAGTTTGGCCATATATTCTTTAGCATGTTTTAGTCAAGCAGATCATTAAAGATACTTGCATAGAAATAAGAAAGCTGTCAACGCTGTATTGGTATTTTGAAGGTGTATGCTTCATCCTTATCCTTCAGTACATGTCAAACATCCCAAATCTTGATATGTGCATGGTTGACCAGGTTAGATTTTGAAACGTTGCTTTATGCTTGTAATGCCATGTGTATCTGACGTCAGTAAAAGGATGGATTGATGCACGGGACCATGGTGTGTGGGTGACTACTTTTTTTTTTTTTTATACTTGGATCTGTGCAGCGCCATCCACTTCTCATCCAGCACCCTTCTAGTATATTACTTTAGGGATTCCGGTCTGGAATGCCATGGGGCATTTGCAAATCACTAAATTACTGGTCCTCTTTCCAGGGTACTGGAACAGGTGAAAGAAGCAACTCCAATTAAAGAGATCCCTAAAGAGACATGGTTACTTTGCCCCCCCTGCAAGGTATCCTCACTCCGTCAGAGCCCGTGCTATGTTGACCCCTCCCTATGTGATAGTGTTATGGCTTGAATGGCAGTCTACAGGCCTGAACACTAGTGTGGTAGAGGCAGTGATATTCTGACAGCAAAAGTGATCTAGAGTGAAAAACTGTAATGGTAAGGGAGTAAGAGAATGTAGATCAGTGAGTATATCTTGTTGTGGAGGGGAGCTGTCAGAAGACACTGTCACGTTGCCCTGGATGGGCAAGTGAGAGTGTCTCTTTGAATCTAAAGCAAATTTTGTGTACATTTTTTTTCTTATTATAAATATATATGGTTTGTGTGGACATGTGTTGACGTTTCATACCAGAATATACAGAATTCTTTTTTGCTGTCCATGTCAGATTTGGGAGATTTCACTCCCAGTCCTGTTGACCCACAAGAAATTGGGAGGAAATCTCTCCAGAGTGACAACTATCTCGATGTTAAATAGGTGTTTCTGTTGGACAATTCCCTCTCTATACGTTATCTGGTGACCACTGTAACATTCAGGATCTTTCATCACTTTCTGTCTCTGTGACAATGGTCACCAGGATAAGGAAGGAGAGTAAACCTCACCAATGGGTACACATAAAGTCAAGCCTGACTTGCTCTAAAACGTCCCCACGCTATTGAAATCCCCCCCCCCCATGAAATAAATGCTGTGTGATGCTTACCAGTGAGGGGTACTTGTTTTTCCTCTGGGAAATTATTGCATAGCAGGATGGATGAGCTCAAGAAAATATTTGTTCACCAAATGTTTATTTTATCTTCGGTTAGGATTAGCCTCTTAACTTTGTTTCTTGTTTAACTAGGAAGTCTGGACTGAGAGAAATATGAAGGCTGCCATTACTGACCTCCTTAAAATACTAGTTATTTGGCTATTGCTGGATTCAGTAGTTTGTGAGTCATTGATCTAGAACAAGTATACAGATGAGGAAGTTCAGGGTGAAGTCAGAACTCCTAATTTGTGCAACACTTTATGATTGGTGACCCAGAAAGTACTGAAACCATTGTATCAGCATGACAGCAAGGGATGTGGCTATTTTAGAAGTAGAGGGTCAAGAATGGTATTTAAAATGCTCCTTTACATCAACCAAGTAGTCATTTAAGCTTTGGGGGCCTTTAATCCCTCAACTTACTCAAAGCAAACAGCTAAGTAAATAATTCAAATGCATATATGCGAGCTCTTACCTGCCAAATATGGTATTCAGTCCAGTCAGTCTTGTGAGGTAAACACTCCTTCCACACTGTGGAGCCTGGAGAGTGACATTGATATTTACTAGGGATGGTCAGATACCAAGTACTGTACTTGGTACAAGTACTGATACTTTTTCAGCTCCAGGACTAGAGAAAAACTCAAAAGTTAGGAGGAAGCTGTCATTTTTAAGGACCATTGGCTATGGGGCTCCTGGGATTTTTGCATCCCTGTTTTAATGTATTATTTGTTATATATTTATTAGGGATGCACCGATATCAAGTACTAGTACTCGCCCAAATGCTCGGATACTTATCCTGATGCATCTATGATGCTTCCTATTTCACTCTCCTATGCCAGGCTTACTCATCAGTCTGTTAATTAACATTCCTGCATCCTGGTTAGTATGAACTAGGGCCTGATTGGCTCATTGCACATATCAAGTCGCATGCCAATTTCTAGTCTAGTGATGCCTCAACCCAGATCAATGCTGTGCTGTGTACATGCATGTGTATGACTATAGCCGTTGGATGTAAGCTAATTAAGGAGAGTTAATAATGTGAAGAATTTTCAGGTGAGCACTGTGGAAAAGTGTCCGCTTTATATAAATGGGTTAATGAAACATATACTGTTGATATATATGAATATCACAGCCTTGTCTTGTATGAATTGAGCAGGCTTTTAATTGGTTAAAGAAGTTGGTACAATAAACTGCACCTAAAGATTCATTGACAGCCTAAATTCTGTAATGTACGTTGGCACATTTCTTCAGTCACCTTTTAGACATAACACTTCAATTATTTTTGTTTTAATACTTTCTTTGTCCCAGTGACAGTGGGCTCAATGAGAGCATGTGGGGGAAATCTTTCCAATGGGTACACAGACGGCAATAAAAGGGTAAAAGTACCTCTGTTATGTGATGTCTGTGATGCCTATTGCAGAGATTTCTGTTAAATTCATGTCTCAGTTATGATGGTTATTAAAACAGGAAGTCTGTGGAAAACTTCCTAGTGGAGACGCCAAAAGAAAGTTAAAACAAGATAGAGTCTCAAACCCTTGCCCACTTTATCCAAAACAAAAAAGGGCTTTGGCTCGAGTTCCACTTTAAAGCTTGTGGAAGGATGTGAGTTACCCTGAGTGCTGTCCAGGAAGAATGGTTTCCTGTGCCATCAGGGCTTTCTATTCTGCAAACTGTCAAAATCAGTTCTAAAACTCTTTCAGACATCTGATACGGTTTTTGAAACTCCTAATTACATTTGACAACCTTCACTGTCCTAGACATGAACTTCAAGCTTTATTCTTTCCCAATATATTTATAACTCGCCGAAGTGGAGTCCATTAACATCCAATCTTCCATGCAAACAGCTGCAACCTTTCTGGCCTTGAGATATAGAGCAGACTGATTTCTCAGAGGGCGGATAATGAAATGCTGGAATAAACGTTTTCTACTGCACTGATGACTTTCAAAAATATTATATAGGACTCAAAGTGAACCTGTGGCCTTCTTATTGGTAATAATCCAGTGCTGGGACATTAACTTAGTTGCATGGTGCTGTCTGCCCTCCCTGCTCTTCTATTCACCAAATGTCCTGGTACCTTGAAATTCAGGGAGGTTTATTATGAGAAACAGGAATTGCAGCTCGCTGGGTCTTACTGTGGCTCTGCCATTCCCGCTTTTTGGAAGGGCCTCATGCCACCCCTATCTAGCACACGCTGCCTCACACTGTCTTTGTGTCACTTGCATATTAAAACGCAGGCTCCTGCCTCTTTGCTGCATGCAGTGCCTCAGGCTCTCCTAGTCTCCTGGCTCTCTTTCTCACACAGTGGCTATTGTCTCTATTACACACAAGTTCTTATTATTTTCTTATGCTCATTTCTGTTACACCTCTTTCACTGTTAATCGCAGTGCCTCAGGCCTTTTTTTTGGTATTGGTAGTGCCTCATGCCTCTTACTTTAGTATTTCCAAGTAGTACCTCTCTGTTCTCTATCATACACAGTAACTTTCACCTTTCTGTTACAAACAGTTCCTATCCCCACTCTATTGCACACATTCTATTGTTCCTGTCTATTACACCCATTCTATTATGCCTCTCCACTACACACAGTGCTTCATGCCTTCCCCGGTGCAGAAAGTTTGTAACACTTCTACTAAACATATTCCCTAAAGCAAATATATCGCATACAGTGTCTCAAGCCCCGATACACTGCACTACCTCATACCTTGTTGTCGCCTTTGCCATTTGCTTCATGCTTTTCCATTACACACACGAAAATACTCAAGTCTTCTGTTGCACTCGGTGCGGCATGCCTTTCTGTTGCACTCGGTGCGGCATGCCTTTCTGTTGCACTCGGTGCGGCATGCCTTTCTGTTGCACTCGGTGCGGCATGCCTTTCTGTTGCACTCGGTGCGGCATGCCTTTCTGTTGCACTCGGTGCGGCATGCCTTTCTGTTGCACTCGGTGCGGCATGCCTTTCTGTTGCACTCGGTGCGGCATGCCTTTCTGTTGCACTCGGTGCGGCATGCCTTTCTGTTGCACTCGGTGCGGCATGCCTTTCTGTTGCACTCGGTGCGGCATGCCTTTCTGTTGCACTCGGTGCGGCATGCCTTTCTGTTGCACTCGGTGCGGCATGCCTTTCTGTTGCACTCGGTGCGGCATGCCTTTCTGTTGCACTCGGTGCGGCATGCCTTTCTGTTGCACTCGGTGCGGCATGCCTTTCTGTTGCACTCGGTGCGGCATGCCTTTCTGTTGCACTCGGTGCGGCATGCCTTTCTGTTGCACTCGGTGCGGCATGCCTTTCTGTTGCACTCGGTGCGGCATGCCTTTCTGTTGCACTCGGTGCGGCATGCCTTTCTGTTGCACTCGGTGCGGCATGCCTTTCTGTTGCACTCGGTGCGGCATGCCTTTCTGTTGCACTCGGTGCGGCATGCCTTTCTGTTGCACTCGGTGCCGCATGCCTTTCTGTTGCACTCGGTGCCGCATGCCTTTCTGTTGCACTCGGTGCCGCATGCCTTTCTGTTGCACTCGGTGCCGCATGCCTTTCTGTTGCACTCGGTGCCGCATGCCTTTCTGTTGCACTCGGTGCCGCATGCCTTTCTGTTGCACTCGGTGCCGCATGCCTTTCTGTTGCACTCAGTGCCACATGCCTCTACTACACACACATTGCTTCATGCTTCTCTATTACAGTCTATTACACTCAGTGCCTCATGCCTCTATGTGAAATTTATGTAATTCAGTACAGTTTCTACAGGATTTCCTTAGCTGGAGTAACATCACCATAGCAACCAAAAAGCTAGTCAGCCCTTGCTCCAGTATCTCTTGCAGATCGAATTTGGTGTAATGCACTTTCAGAATGATTCTATAGACCATGCAAATGGAAAGATGGATGTGCAGCGAAAATCGCCCATACTAACCATTCAGATTGCAGGTTCCTCGAGTGACTTGACTGGTTGTCATGGATGACTACACATACACATCATCATTGCACTGTGCTACCTAATTACTTCTCTTCACTTCATCTTTCATCATTGTGGCATCAGGAAACAGAAGTGCAGAAATAACTCCATCGCCATGCAGCTTTTCAATGCACCCGTTCAAGGAACTCTCACACATTTGCTAGTCTAGACTTAAATTCCATCCTCGTCCCTCAGATTGCTGATTGTTCCATCACATTCTTGTGTTCTTGTCTCCCTGAACATCACTAGGAGATTTCAATTTGTTTTTCTCCAGGTATTTACAGGAGAGACTGAAACAACTGCAGGCGGAAGTTAACCTGCAGAAAAGCAACATTGTCAAATACAAGGTAAATGAAGTGTGTGGGTGGGCTGAGAAATGAATTCCTAAATTGTTGTTGTTGAATAAACGTGAACTTTGTGCGTCTACAGAATCCTTTTCTCATTTTATATTACCAGCGAGCCAGATGGGGAAGGAAGGATTGTTGTCTCTAGGAGGAAGTAGTGGACACACCTGGATGACAGATTTTATTATTTGGATGCAAGTTGCATAATAAATTGATGCGATGAGCATATATGCGTCTGTTTAATAAGTCCTCCTTAGCATTTCTTAGTTCTGAAATCGATTTAAAGCAGAATTCCAGGGAAAACTATTAATAACTCTTGCAGTGAGTTACCCACGCTGCAAGGATTAACTGCTCGTTTTGGTTTAGGGAGGGAAATATACTCATCCGATCCTCGTAGCCGGCTGGCTGTGACGACGCTCCATCCAGCCTTTCCTTCCACGCTGCAGCAATGGTATGTCCCTCAGCAACCTCACATTCTATACACTGTGTATAGAACACGATGATTTATAACCGCTGCAGAGGATGGGGTGAGAGCTTCAAGATCCAGTCTAAGAGCAAGCCGGCTCAGGGGATCAGGTGAGTATGCCTTTCTTATTTTCCTACCTAGACACAAATAAGGTCAGCAGGAAAACAGGGTGAATCTCCCCAGCAATAACAAAACAACTGACAGCCGTTCCAGCCCTTTCTTGCTCTATCATAACCCCCCACAAATATTTTGGCTAGTGATACATGAGATTTTTAGACAACCAGTCAACTAGTCAATGTTAGGGCAGAACGGAGAGTGGCAAGACTGGTACAAGACAACAGAAGGGCAACAGTGCAGTGTCAGATTCCTCGCATCACCTTTCAACATCTCGTGGAGTCACGAGGCGGCCCAATGAAGTCATCTCGTGGAGTCATCTCGTGGCCCAACGAAGTACTGATGGGGTGGTCATAATAATCTGGCCACTCAGTGTATATGTTAAACTATGTACCATGACGTTGCCTCTTTATTAATAACCTCTACTATACCCAAAATGCCTCACTTGGTATAACAAACCTGTCAGAACCACATCTTATTAACACACTAGTATAATTAATACACCTGGATGATTCTTCTATTAGTGCAATGAGAAGGAAAGGGATCAACATTCTTGAATTGGGGTTAGACCTCCCCAAGGTCCGTAGGCCCAGTAGCAGTTGCTGCCTCCTGTTGCTGCGCTACTGTCTGTACAGAAATGTTTGTACAAATGTGCTTATTTTAATGCAAAGTTTGTGTTGTACAATCTTTTTTTTTTATTTTATTTTAGAATGCTCTGGAGAGAAGGAAGAATTCCAAGTCAAATAGCAAGTCAAACAGCAGTGCTCTGACAGGGGTGCTTTCTGCCAAACAAGGTACCTGCCGAACCGGAATATTATCACCATGATACCAGAAACGATGCCATGTAATTACAAAGGTGTTTTTGTATGCCATACACAACAGTGTCACTTTCTTTTCGTGTAAGACGAAAGTCAGGTTGAGTTGAAATAGCATTTTTTAACTTGGAAGAGTACTTATTCTGAATTGTTGTAGGATTTATACACGAGCACCAAAAGGAAGCACACAATGTGTGATGCAGATTATTTGATGGCTTACTACACATAAGCACTCAGTGAAACATTTTCTTTATGTTCCTGTGTGTCTCAGAATGTGTGCTTTCATTTGGAGGACAACATTGGAGCATTGGCAGGTACACCATTAGCACTGGGGTGAATCTACATGCTGAATTCACATAATGGGCATGTAAAAAATAAAGGAATATCCTGTGATTTAAACCTTCACATTTGGTGACATAAATGGTCTTTACCTCCAGCAGCATTTTTCTAAACAACTAAGGGATGGCTTTTGGCTGTGTACAGTGTTAGGCAAACTGAAATCGAAGCATATTATGACCATGTACAACAGATCAATGACTGCTAGAGGCAGAGCCTCACCTGCCATTATGGAAGAAAACCTGTCAACGTTAAGTCTGAATCTAACAGCAGTTTCTCTATTCAGACTGGCTTCTAACAGGTTACACAGTGTGGAAAGCCTCCCTGCTGTGTAACCTGTCATGGGCAGAATGCTATCTGTTAATTACAGGTGGCGATTAATCTGGCTTTTCAGGGTTCCCCGCTGCTGTGTAACGTACCACAGTGAGGTCAGAGGCTTGAGCTCTGTGGATGGTTTGGACCAATGGAAAAGCACCATTGGTCCAAGCTGTCCAATTAAAAAAAAACAACAACAAAAAACCCACTGACAGCACCCATCTAGATAAATAATAATAGGTGTGTACTTATTTGCACAAGTTGAATCAAAAGAGGTTTTGTTTATTTTATTTATTTATGCACAACTTATTGTCTTATCAATAACCTTTAGATTAGACCCATTTAACTAGTTACTATTTGGACCCATAGCGCTGCATACCTATTATTATTTATAAGCTTGACCACATGGTCTATATTGCAGCAGCTGTAATAACATCCATTAGTTCTCTAAGACTACCCATAAGCGCAGATTTGATATTATACTCTAAAGTCTAAAGCATCCATCTAGATGCCTCATCAGTGACTAGCACGTGAGGGACAAGGAGGCTCCTCCCTTTCTCCTCCCTTCCTCCTCCTCTCATAGCTCGATGACTGGGCCTGGGGTGACGGTGGCCCGGGGGTGCCTCACCTGCCGCTGAACTCATCACATGACCCTGATTTAGTTAGGATGAAAAAAGAAATGCTTTATATGGCTAACACTAGATAGTGTCCAGCATATGACTGGATTATAGGGCACATAGAAAATAATTGTTTTCTCTGTGCCTTGTTCACACCATACATTTGTGGTGGTATGCAGAAAAAATGCAGCTCAACAGACATGGCAAGAACAAGCCCTCAGTGGAGGGGCACCTTGCCTTCAGCCCAATACTATAGTGTGAAACTTCCCTTTTAATATTGTAGCACAAAATATTTTTAGCGGTTTCATTACATTTGTTTGTTGACCTTGAAGAGAAGAATAGATTTTTATTATCTGATGGCCATTGTTTCCCTCTTCTTTGTAGTTCAGCAATTATTATCGGAGGACCACGGCTGCAGCCTTCCTGCCACTCCGCAGTCCATCTCTGATCTGAAGTCTCTGGCTACAGCTCTGCTAGAAACTATTCATGAGAAAAATATGGTCATTCAGCACCAAAGGCAAACCAACAAGTATGTGTATCTGTCCCTGTGGCCTCCTGTCTGCTGTCACTGCTGAGTTCAGCTTGTACTTTTAGAGAAAGGAAGAGAAAACAAAGTGTTTCATTAAAGCTTGGGAAAAGAAAATCAGCCAAGCTGTACTCCATTCGCAGCTGCAGCTTCTGTGACCGGAAAATGCATTGGGTTCATGATCACAAAATGTCTAATAAACTTCTGTCTGGGGATTCTCTGCTGCCTGATGTTTTAAAGAAGCATTAAGAACTAAGTTTGGAAAAGCAATAAACCTTTCTGTTACTACTCACATTTAAAATTGTTCCACTTCCCGTAACTGCTGGTTAAGGTTTGCATTGTAGCCCCTTTATGAGGCTACTCCATCTCTATCATAGTAGACGATGGGGGTGATTTACTAAAGGCAATTAGGTTGTTTACTTTGCAAGGGAATTTGCATTTTGTAAGGAACGTTTCCCCCTAATTTAGTGAATGAGATGAAGCTGTGCTGGCTTCCATCACCAATAATGTGCAAGCAAAGATACTACTTGTTTTGTTATTATTACTTTCCTTGCACATGATTGGGTATTATATGCATAGTGAAATGTCACCACATTATCTAAGCTAAGAAGAAACGTTTCCAGTCTAATTGTAACAAAAGCTTTCCCAACTCTGCTCCTTCACGAGCTGTGTTATAATTCATCATGATGATGTCACCTAGGTTGTTAGGGTTTGGTTTCATATTGGCAAATAAATAAAGGAGGTAGAACTGTTAATTGGTTGCACTTAGCAGCTTGGTTGAAAAGAATAACCTGCTTCTCTGTTAAAGTTTTTGTTGCGTTCTTTGTAATTGCCTTGAGATAAATGTTATTAACACCGTTAGGAGTGTTAACAAATGCATTATGATTTAATATTTGTTTCAGAATTCTAGGTACTAGAGTGGCGGAGTTGGAGAAGAAACTGCGCACGTTAGAAGTTTCTGGGCTGTGGAGTCTTCCAGGTCAGTTTTGCTTTTCTTTCTAGATTTGCTAGTCAGAATGACTGTCCACTGGACATCAATTCACTTTGAGGCATGTTAAAAGAAACCTTTTTTGCCCATAGTTCTCTTCAGGGTCATGGGAGGACATATGCTAATGTCCTCCGGTGACCCAAAACTCAGTATATAGCGGGCTATTGACCGATGGCTGACAGCGGGCTCTGCCCATCCCCTTCCCCATCCGTTCCCCCAGTTAGCGCTGGAGAAACGGAGAGGGGAGGGGAGAATCCCTGCGGGAGCGGAGACTGGCAGTCAGTGCTCTCCGCAGGGAGATGATCGGAAGGTCTGCGATCAGCAGTATGGGTTTGCCTACTTCATGATCAATAGAGCTGACATGTGACATCTTCTTTGTCATAGGTGGGCTCGAATTATGAGGATGAGTGTTTTTCACTCACCCCATAATTCTCCTTTTAGCCCTCATTCGCACAGGTAACGGCCGGTCTGTACAGATCCGTGTTCCGTGCACGGCCATATCGGGCAGCTCTCGGGAAGGACAGGTGCTGCATGTGATTATGCGCAGCAGCCTGTCCTTCTCTATGGGAGTACGTGGCCGTACGACGCCATACGCTCACCCGACCTGCGGGTGTCTGTACTCATACGCTGACAGGATGGATCCTGTCTGCGTCTGAGCAGGGACATCCGCACCCATACGGACGTGCAGGTCGGGTGGGCATAGAGCAGCGTACTCCCATAGAGAAGGTCAGGCTACTGTGTACAAATCACACGCAGCACCTGTCCTTACCGGGAGCTGCCTGATTTGGATCTGTACAGGCTGGCCGTTACCCGTGTGAATGAGGGCTAAGTGTCATAATCGGGTAAAGTGTAAAACTAGGCAAAAACCTTTGTCGAGTTTTTATTGCTAAGAAAAGGGAAGTTGAACTAACTCATACATCCTTCTCACACCCCCTATTCCAGTCACCACTGCAATTAGCTACTGCTACAATGGTCCCAACAGTTTAAAACTTCACTACACATCCCCGGAGGATGTGTAGTAACAAAACACTTGCAGTGGTGAGCAGTCATGTGACCACACTGACCAATTAGAATCTATTCTAAGATTCTGATTAACCTTTCCAGGGCTGTGTAGTGAAATTTTGGAAGTGGTATGACCTTTCTAGCGACTGGCGCGAGAGAAGGGCGATTTATCATCCCAGCTAAAGGAGAGAGGTTGAATGGGAGGTGAAGAGGATATTGTAAGTTAGTTCACCTTTCTCATTTTTATAGGAAAAGGTGAAGTAAGCATTTAAATTATCAAGCAACAAAAGCTTTAAAGAACAACTCCAGAAAAAAAATCTATTAACCCTTACAGTGGGCCTATCCCCACACCGCAAGGGTTAACTGCTCGTTTTTGTCTAGAGTCTAAAATAAAAAAAGTTAAACTCACCCGATCCTCCCAGCTGGCCGACTGTCACAGCTTTCCCTCCAGCCTTTTCTCCTACTCCTAAGTGGCAGTGATGATATGCCCCCCAGTGTCCTCACATCTAATACACAGTGTATGTTAGGTTTCCTAAAAAAACATTACTGAAAATGTTTACTCTGATGTCCCTGCACATTGTGCACCAAAAGCTACAGCAAGTCAGATGGAGCCCGCCTCATTGCCTGGCTGGAGGACATTCAGCAGCATCTAGCTCTTTCCTCCCCAGCCTTACTTCCCACTGGCCTCATCAGATTTCAGTCCTTTCAGTTATAGAGGCTTAGCATCATATGTGGGTGTTGCCGAGAGTGGTCTGTTGTTTTCAGGAAGTTATGTAAGCCCCTCCCACCTGCTGTGCTCTTCTTGTATGGCATAGAGAAGCACAAAGACCCATTGATGATGTTACTGGGTCTAAAATAAGATAAATAATGAAATAAAATGGAGAAGTTGCATTTACAATTTTCATTAGTATAGGGATGAACCAAGGAAGGCAAAAACAGCAAAACATAAGCAGATTAATCGTCAGCTTTGAATTAAAATATTAATGCTTGGCAGATTGACCCTTTAATAACTGAAGACTCTGAGTATAGCCCAGTTCGAGCCCATGAGGGATCAATATAGGTGTGGCCAGGACCGCATATTTCCACCCCAGGGGATGTATACAGAGGAGGAGGCTGCAGCTTTAATAATGAGATAAGTAAGCAGCTGAGTGGGGAGTTTCTAGGTTAAGGTAAGTTGGGGGATAAGGGGTGGTGGACTAGCATACAGTGCACATGTACTTACAATTTCCTTGTTTGGTTTTGGTTGTATGTGATCCAAGAGAAATTGTAAATATTCAGCATTTTTGGAAAGTACTGTTTTGTGCAACTTCAGCTGAAATGTTAATTGTAATGAATTACTGTTTTCTTTCTCCTCTGCTTCACCAAGGCCTCAGCTACAATGTCTCTGTGGGAGTTGGGCGTAGGTTCAACTTTTTCTTTACATCTGTGCTAAAGGAGAACTCCACTCAGGACAAAAATGCATTTAAACTTCTACGATGTTATAAACCTTTTGTTATTTTTTTTCTTAGCTCCAGACACCAGACATGAGTGAACATAGATCCTTGCATCTGTGTGTATTTCAGGGCAGGAAGGTATAGGAGACCTGTGCTGGGAGAAATGCTTAGGCTGCCGCTGATAACCTTATTCTATAGTTGCCAAGCTGAAATATTTTTTGACTCACTAACCTGGAACAAGCATGCAGCAAGTGAGGTCAGAGTGACATCAAACCTCCAGATCTTCATAATCGTTATGGATTACTGATTCAAAGTGTTGAAGCCAGGGGATTAGTATATGCAGGAAAATAGCATTTTCAGAAGGAGAGGTCAGCTACAACAGCCTACATATTTCCCTTAATCCAGGATCCTTTTGAAGTGGACCTCCAGACATTTGGCCCAGTTAACATCATCATGTTTATAAAGTCTGCTAGGGTAACAGCCCAGAGTCTGTTATTATAATAACACAGTCAAAGCTTACTTGAAAAAAATCCCTTTTATGTAGTGAGTGCTGCCTTCTGTCTGCCCATCACTTCCATCAACTTGCTGGATTCCCAGTGTGCTTTGCATGCTGCTTGATGTGATGCAATCTTGATTTCTCAAGACTACATAGCCCATCATGCATTGCCTACAGCAAGCAATGATGATGTTACATGGTTCAGATGTTGAGCTGTAGTTCAGAAGGCTTTGTGAGAGTTTAATTTTTCCAGCATTGAGTGAAACTGTGTCAGTGCATTGAAGAAGTGCAAACTATGGACATCTTCAGTAAGTAAGTTTGCAAACTTCTAGATCAGTATGGTTATTTGGAGTGGAATAGAACTTATGGAAATTCAATATAGAAAGACATATTTATTTTTAGTTTTTGACCACAGATAACCCTTAAAAACTGTTCTCCTATATGTAGACCTAACCGTACATTTAGCTGGAGTTCCACTTTAAATAACAAGCAAACAAGCTGTAGTTGGTAAGATGATTTTTGAAGCTTTTAATTGGCATGGGAAAGATCTTTTACTGCCAAAAAAGGGTTCGCTTTTAGTAAGTCGTCATCGCCCAACCACCTAAAGAAACATGGATCAGCTAGTATTTAGTGACCCCATTTTAATGAATTTTATCTTTGACTGGAGTTCTCTTTACCAGTGACATTAATCCCTAATAATGTTTGGTATTCCGCTCACTAAATATGTTTTAACCAATGCAAATATTCTTATTGTCTGTTGTATTTTGCATGGAAGCAACTTTCATATTAATGGTCCATATATCCGTATTTGTACATTCATACCTCTCATGCCCAACATTTAGAACCAATAATGAAGTGTTCCAGTATCTGCTTAAATATAATCTGTTTCACTCAACTCTTTTCCATTATCCCAGGCTAGCGACTGTGCTCTGATCTGATTTTACTGTCTTGATGCTGTTTTGTTTTTACTTAATATAAACTACAACCTGCAAAAATGATCACAAGTCTAAGTCTAATTTAATATATTGTAGTTTATTAGTTCTTAGTTGTTATGGGTTCATTAGTTCTCCTTTTTCAGGAATCTTTTTCCTTATTCTCACTTAGTGATCCTGCTAACAACTTACTGTACTGGAATTATAATGTTCATTACTGCACTGTATCTGCAGTGTTGTCAACCTAGGCTATTTGGACTACAGAGCATCTCCTCATCTCCATAACTCTATAGTTCACAGAGGTAACCTTGATCATGCTGGTAAGACTCGGTGAAGCAAAAACAACACACACAGCAAGGAATACGCTTCCACTGAAAGCTGTTACATAGAAAAAATCAGATGGGTATATAATAGGTCACCCAGGATTGTGGTTGCTTGCACCTGTCTTTACAGCTCTGAATGAGTATCCAAGGATATTCTGCAGCTCTAAAATGTAATTTCTGGCAGTATCAAGAGGTGTTTTTTATTTCACTTATTGCAAAGTATTAAAAATGGTTTGAATTGTATATTTAACACATCAAAAGAGAGCATGTATAATAATGCGGCAAGGATCAGGGCTTTTAAGGTATCAAAACACCACTGATATAGCACAGAAGTATGTTAAGATTACATCTTTATTTTATACAAAAATATAAAAGAAAATCTGATTGTGCATAATAAAACACTTAAAACAGTGATCCCAAGTGGCTGCCTAAACTGGTGACAACATTGCATGGATTTTCCCTTTTGGTTTTTATAGATGCACTTCTTCCTCCAAACAGTCACACCAACGTAACAGGTCATTAAATGTTCACGTACCATCTTGTCTTGATTTGTATTGTGATTGTAATGTCTTCCCTATATTGTAAAGCGCTGCGCAAACTGTTGGCGCTATATAAATCCTGTATAATAATATTCACACAGCATACCTAAAAATCAATGCTATAACATTTCCTATTATATGGAGCAGGATTACACATAGGCAGCTTCTATTGCTTAAAAAAGATGGCGTATATAAAGATATCTGCCATGTAGAGATGTGGAGATAAGGGACAAACTGAGAGACAGTGCATTAACATTAAATATACCCCCCAAGCCTTGATTGCTTTAACCCGCTTTGTTAGGACAGACAGTTACGCACATCTAGCGTTCCACTCATGATGGAGATCTGCCAGCAAACTACAAACAGGGTTATTTATAGGAAACATTACTCCCCAGCCCCCTCCTTAATATCAAATAGCAAGAGGAAGCTCAATAAGACTTTTCAGCAAGTAAAATGTGAGCAGCAATTTTTAACTATTTGTTCATGTTATCCTATGTGAATGAGAACATGTAACTAATATAACATAGGTGTTATCCCAATTTGGCTGTAAAACTGGAAATACACTTGAAACTGGCTGATCTTTGCCTTCAGCAAAGATAACGTGACCAATAAGCCTTCACATGGTTAGCACTGTATGTAGCCTGAAGCAGAATTTTCTCCTAGAAAGGTAAGCATTTCAGCCCTTCTATTAGCATTTATATATACACATAGACTGTTGACTATGGGTACACTTTAACTTTGGCTATTTTAGTGCTCCAGCAAAACTGGAACGAATATGTGTGCTGCATTTAAGGTCTTCAATCATTAGGGTCTACTCCCATATATGTTAAAGGCTCATTTATGGGTGGACGGTTATGGACTGAGTTGGCCAGCTCAGACTTTATCCTGCACTCCTCGTGTGCCAGAAAGCCAGATGGCTACAGTAAAACACAACTTGTAACTTCCAGTCTATAAAGGATAAATATGGGCACTCTGATGCAGAAACAAGCATGTCAACCACCATCCCAACCCATTTTGAATGACAACAGGTGGTCATATATTTGCGTGAAAATGAAGAGCATTAATTCTGTACACCTGTAATTCTCTTGGCCATAAGAAGGCTATGAGCTATGACCATCCAACAGCTTCCAGAATGTGTACCGAGCAGCTAATACAAAGAACTTTTACTAATTTTCAAAGCAGTTTCTCTTATTCTTACTAAAAGTTGAAACCCATTTTAATTGTTACATAGAAAAAAATCAGATAGGTATATAATAGGTCACCCAGGGTTGTGGTTGCTTGCACCTGTCTTTACAGCTCTGAATGAGTATCCAAGGATATTCTGCAGCTCTAAAATGTAATTTCTGGCAGTATCAAGAGGTGTTTTTTATTTCACTTATTGCAAAGTATTAAAAATGGTTTGAATTGTATATTTAACACATCAAAAGAGAGCATGTATAATAATGCGGCAAGGATCAGGGCTTTTAAGGTATCAAAACACCACTGATATAGCACAGAAGTATGTTAAGATTACATCTTTATTTTATATAAAAGAAAATCTGATTGTGCATAATAAAACATTTAAAACAGTGATCCCAAGCGGCTGCCTAAACTGGTGACAACATTGCATGGATTTTCTCTTTTGGCTTTTATAGATGCACTTCTTCCTTCAAACAGTCACACCAACGTTAACGGGTCATTAAATGTTCACGTATGATACACTGTACCATTATCTTAATCTATGCGATGTTACATAATATGATACATTTGTATACTTTCATGTGTATCTATCTATATAGAGCATCCTCTTACTTTCTCCTGAAGAAGCCCCTATATTGGGCGCAAAACGCATAGAGGAATACTGGCACCCCTTGATACCATGACATCATGATAATATTGCATTTATTATGCACAATCAAATTTTCTTTTATATTTTTGTATAAGATAAAGATGTAATCTTAACCTACTTCTGTGCTATATCAGTGGTGTTTTTGATACCTTAAAAGCTCTTATCTTTCCCACATTACTATACATTTCCTCTTTGGGTGTGGTATCGCTTTTGCTCCATATTTATCCCCAAATTCTATATATACAGCATCAAAAGAGAGCATCTGGTAGATGTTCATAGTTGGGGTATACATACATATTAAACACGGGATGTGTGAAGGAAGGACTGCAACAGAAGTATGTGAATGAACACAATGCATCCAGTAAAACACAACTTGGACGTTACAAGTTGTGTTTTACTGTAGCCATCTGGCTTTCTGGCACACGAGGAGTGCAGGATAAAGTCTGAGCTGGCCAACTCAGTCCATAACCGTCCACCCATAAATGAGCCTTTAACATATATGGGAGTAGACCCTAATGATTGAAGACCTTAAATGCAGCACACATATTCGTTCCAGTTTTGCTGGAGCACTAAAATAGCCAAAGTTAAAGTGTACCCATAGTCAACAGTCTATGTGTATATATAAATGCTAATAGAAGGGCTGAAATGCTTACCTTTCTAGGAGAAAATTCTGCTTCAGGCTACATACAGTGCTAACCATGTGAAGGCTTATTGGTCACGTTATCTTTGCTGAAGGCAAAGATCAGCCAGTTTCAAGTGTATTTCCAGTTTTACAGCCAAATTGGGATAACACCTATGTTATATTAGTTACATGTTCTCATTCACATAGGATAACATGAACAAATAGTTAAAAATTGCTGCTCACATTTTACTTGCTGAAAAGTCTTATTGAGCTTCCTCTTGCTATTTGATATTAAGGAGGGGGCTGGGGAGTAATGTTTCCTATAAATAACCCTGTTTGTAGTTTGCTGGCAGATCTCCATCATGAGTGGAACGCTAGATGTGCGTAACTGTCTGTCCTAACAAAGCGGGTTAAAGCAATCAAGGCTTGGGGGGTATATTTAATGTTAATGTACTGTCTCTCAGTTTGTCCCTCATTTTGTCCCTTATCTCCACATCTCTACATGGCAAATATCTTTTATATACGCCATCTTTTTTAAGCAATAGAAGCTGCCTATGTGTAATCCTGCTCCACATAATAGGAAATGTTATAGCATTGATTTTTAGGTATGCTGTGTGATTATTATTATACAGGATTTATATAGCGCCAACAGTTTGTGCAGCGCTTTACAATATAGGGAAGACATTACAATCACAATACAAATCAAGACAAGATGGTAATGAGGGCCCTGCCCCTGAGGGCTTACAATCTAAAAGGGAGGGGGAAGTGATGCATGATAGGAACACATAAAAGTATAGTGGGGATTTCTCAAATTTGACTGCCGAAGTGGAAATACACTTTTAACTCTGTTCTTCTACACAAAGATCTATGGATCAAGTGTCTAGGGCTAGGCCTTGTAATATGTGCTTAGGGAGGCTGGAATGGGATTTTATATGGGAAAGGTAAGTATTTCAGTCCTTCTATCCCACACTTGCATGCACTGCTAATTCGAGTGTGTGTGTGTTTATGCAGAGATCTTCCAGTGGTTGGATTGTCGCTGCTTGTCCAACCCCACTGATCTCTCTGGGCTCCTCAGTTGAATCATCCATGGAGCAGAGGCCTTTGTTTCACTCTACCTTCTTGTTACACTTCTAGTTTATTTTAGTGTTTTGTAATTACTTCTGATTTCTGTTTTGTTCATATTATTTACAACGCAACCTCCAGCTGGTTTAGCAGCATGCCCACTGATATAATGAGAAGTTTCTCAGTAAGAAAATATTGGTATGCAATGAGAAACTCTAATACTTTGAATTTATCAATCCCAACAAGACTGTTTACACTAATATTTGAATATAGGTCTACTGTCAGAGTTGGTGTTTTGGGATCCTTTTTTGTCATATGTTTTGCTACTCTGTTTCTGGTCTTTTCTTTTGTTATACTCTATATTATTCTCTGAGCCTAACTGCACCTGACCCTTCTCTTGCTATATCTCCTCCATTCACTGAACTGTTGTGGTCGTTTTATTGTAGTATTTAACCCCTTTGACCTAAGCTTGTGACAGAGTAAATATTAAAGGAGAACTATGGGGTCAGAGCTTTTCCCCATACTTCTCCTAAGAGTAACGGGAGGACACAAACTAGCGCTCTCTGCAGGCACAGGATCGAGAAATGAGCGAGCGACGGTATGTGTTCGCTCACTTCTCGATCTATTGAGCCGGCGTGTGACAGTTTCATTGTCACACGTTGGCTCGAACTATGAGGCTGAGTGATTTTCCATCTTGCCTCATAGTTCTTCTTTAAAGCTGCAAATGTTGACCTGAACTATTGGCATTCAGCTTTAGGTTGTTATTATAGTGAACCCTTACCTCTCAGGGATAGGGGTGCTGCCATTCTCTTGTATTCTCTCCCTGTCAGAGCAGAAACTGAAAAGCTGAG
>NW_017307127.1:96774-120962 GCF_000935625.1 Nanorana parkeri
AGCCTGAGAAATGACTCTTTAGGCTCAAAGCTACTCCAACAGTATAAAGATACTTATTTTCATCTGAGCCCAATGACATTTGAAAATTATAGTCACATGGCTGAAAATAGATTGCCTTAGGCTGGTGTTAAAGCTTTGTGAATTGAGACTTTTCTCTGGCCGGCAGGAGGAGGGTAGAATTGTCGGTTAACAAAGCCTTTAATGTTCTTTCATGTAATTCTGTCAACACCTTTGTTCCATGACAGTTTTTTAAGCATCTGTTATCAGCACTGAGTTAAGGCAGTAGAAAGGACAGTCTTATAGCCTGCAATTCTGCTATGAGTGGGGAAGACTACAAGCGAATCATGAGGAAAAAGAAATACCCAAGAGGTTTTGCTGCACTGTGATCCCCTAGAAACTCCCTCGATTTACGGGAATTTCCAAAATATAGTTTGGAGGGGCTGAGAATAGTTGCACCAGCTCAGATGTCCAGCATAAGCACGAAATGGAAAATGTGGGGTTTTCCCTCTTGCGTAAAAAGTAAAACTTGCGACCATTTTATTCGGTAACAAACAATCCTTGGATTAGGCAATTTTGGCATTCTATTAGTACAGATGTTTTTAATTTGAGATAATTTCTCTAAGATATGCAGTATTTCTTCAATACTTTGAGCAGGTATTCAGTGGAAGTGTTAAATGTTTGTCCATTAAAGCAGCCACAATTTAAACATTGTGCTGCATCAAAAAGATTTTTAGGTCTAGATTAAAAAACTATAAAACTCTAAATTTTGTCCTGTTAACGCAAATCCTTTTTTCCTTTTTTATGCCATATATTTAGAGCTATGGGAAAAATAACTAATGACATACAGTATATGATGATGCAGTCTTTCATAGTTCTATTCTTTTTTTTACCTGTCGATCCTGCCAGTAGATCTGTTATTGTTCCAAAAGTTGATAAAACAATCTTCCAATATACTGCGCTTCCTTGGTGCCTAGGTAGCTCTGAATATCCTTGCATACTCTGTGTGTATCTAAAAGGCCATATGCAAAAAACAAAAACTGAGAGCACAGAATGTTCATAAAAGAACATTTAATTTGTACATACAAAGCTAGTTATCGAGTTGGTACCAAAAGGGGGGGGGGGGTGGAATTGTGCAAGCTGCGTGTTTGCCTTGTTCCAAGGCTCACCTCCCCCTGGCCCCCTGATGATATGGAGCTTGTATTGGAACCATTATTCCAGCCCTTTGCTGCTTATTTATAGCAATCAGTACCTGCCCCCCACTATGAAGAAGGGTAGCCCCAAAACATGTCAGTGGAGGTATTCACTTCACCAAGGATTCAATTTTGGGGTGCTAACTAGCAATGGCTTTGTATGTGGTTTTTTCCTCTGGTTCTCCCAGTGTCCACCTTCCTGGCTTACTCCCTCTCCTCTCCTATTGACGGCTTCTCGGAGAGAGTTTCAGCATCTGTTGGTGTGACCTGGCCTTTCTGTGGATGAGTAATCTTGTGAAGTATAAAGGTTAGATGTTATGAATGCATGCTTGCTCCAAGTTTAGTGGCTTAAAGTATTGAAGCTGAAGGGTCATCCCAAGTCCGTGACATAGAAAGTACTAAAGGCAATGAATCGGCATGAGAGCCAGGGAGCTAGTAATTTCTGAGGTTTGCAGTAGCAGCCTCCTTATGTCCAAATTATAGGTTTCCTTTGGGAACCCTTTTACATCTATATGTGCATGTTTTGATAATCTGCCATCCAAGTTTTCATTTTACAGAAAGTCGTCATTTTTCCCCCCCTTGAGCTGATGGCAGCGATGCCCCCCTAAACAATCACACACACACTCTACCTATCTAGGATCATGATTGCTCCTGTGATCAGATTGCTCCTGCTTCTCCTAGCTCATCTGATAGCTGTGGGCACCTTTTGATTTAGAAATCATCTGAGACCTTTATTTCACTCTACCTTTCTTTCATACTTTATTCATTTACTTGTAATTTCAGTTGTTCGTTGGAGTTTTCCAGTAAGGGAAGCATTGATATGCAATGTTAAAGACATCTCTCCTAGAGATAAAAGGACTCATGCCTTATGTTCATGAGCTTTAAAGGGGACCTGGGAGGATAGAATTATGGAAGCTTCTTCTGCAGGGTCTAGAGTTGTCATCCTGATCCTCACTTTAAATTCTGAGGAGTAGCTGACCTGGGGCAAGCATGCAGAATGGGAGTTAGGACTTTTCACTGGTGGCATGTTTGCTCCATTTCAGTGACTTAAATTTAGGTAAATCTCCCCAGAGCCTACACAGCAGTGGCAGTCTCTGTATTTCAAATCTCCCGTACACAATTATTGTCTGTTCCTGGAAATGGAGCTATGATAATTAGACTGAAGACAGGTCAAATCATAGCATGCTGCTTTAAACTAATCCTAAAAATAACAGTGTTTAACAGTGGAGCATGGAAGCTGCAAAATGTTGTTGTTTTTTTATTTGGTGACAGCAGTGTTCAAGAATGGCTGCAACTAACAAATCTGAATGTTTTTTAAAGCACAGTCATAAAACTACATTGTTGTGATCAGAAGGGTACATTTCTGACAGTGTTGAAGATGCGTTTGTCATTTTGGCAGGGGGACGGGACACCATCTCACTACAAGATCCACCAATAACGAACCCACAGCGTCCAAAGTCACCAATGATCACGTTTACGGACGTGCCTTGCCATAAACCTCTAACTTATGAAGGTAAGGCTGAAACCTGAATTTGAGTACTGAGCTATTTATTATGCTTGTCACCTTGGAGTGCGCCTGTTATTTTGCAATATATTGAAGGGATCATATTTTTGTCTCTACCATTATGTATCACTCCCTTCATTTATGTAGATTTACCTTGGAGAGATAAAAAGGTTGGATTGTGAAATAATTTTAGTTAAGATGCTAAATATCGGTTGAACATCCCACCTAATTGACCCACAGCCTAACTTCTTAGTGTTGATGTGGTAAAAAATAAACCTTAATTAGATCACAGGATTACTGTAGAGCAGGCATTGCGAGACCCAAATACATATTTATCTCCCTATTGCTGTTTAAAATTACAAAAAATTCTAACATGATGCCTATCTTTGATAAACCTTTCAACTACCTTGCATGTCTATCCTTCACTGTAACTGCTTAATCTACAGCTTAGCCCTACAAAATATTGCACATCCAAAATATTACAGATATGCTTTGTGCGAGAAGGAAGAGTAGGCAGTCAATTGATGATGCTACATAGTTAATATAATTCATACTGGAAATTGGGATTGGAACCAATAAATAGAAATTACTGGAGTGTGTCATAGGTAAATAGTGTATATATAAAATAATTAAATTTAATGTATTCATCTTGTTTTATTGTCTCAAGTTCCTTGCTTAGGTGCCACCCTTAGAATTTATATTATCTTGTTTCTATAGCACACAGGCAACAAAGTATTCACAAACGCTGTAGTGATTTGAGCACACAAGCCAACAATGAGACCACACAACCACTGGAAAATTCCCAAGATCCGCTTGGTAATTCTTATGAAAACATGTATCTTCATCCTTTAATCCCTCTATTGTGCTCCGAGAAGGAAGAACTGGAGAAGAGAGGGAAGGAGATAATTGAACTAACTGAAGAACTGGCAGCAGTTGAGCTGGAAGATAACCACCTTATAAGTTCAGTTGGAGGACACAGTGTTGCAGATGTGGCACCCCCTCTTGAAAGCTTTGAGCCTCCATTGTCCAGCCCAGTACCCACTGACCAATTGGAAGCAGATGTTTTATCTGCTGAAAGCTTAGATGAATCACAAGACTCTGTTGATGGAAGCTTAGACAGTGCCGGTCTCCAAAACTGTGTGGACACAAAAGAGCGACTGTTGGAGTCCTCTGTGACAGAGGAGTCATTAAAACCTGTTGGTAGTGATGAAAGTGTTGGAAAAGGAGTAGACGAGAATGGATCATGACCAAATGCCCTCCGTTTCCAAAGATGTGTCTTGCTTTGTTTAAACAATGTTGGTTTTATTTATTTGAAAATTCTTTCTAAAGTTGAACTCATTTTTATAGTCCATCGTTAAGACTACTAAACCTAAAACACAAGTTACCCCCGTTACCAGACATGCATGTAAACATTTGGGGAGATTACCAGTTAAGAAGATACTGGCTCTATATTGCTATAAACACATTGAGCAGGAGCTATTTGTCATCACAGCACCTACTCAGACAGAAATGGCTGATAATTTCAGACAATAGGTAGTGACCAATTTAGAAAAAAGTATACACAGTGGGAAATATCTGAAATTAAAGTAGATCTTATTGTTAGAAACGTCAATCCACTTTAATAAAAAAGAAAAGTGGCAAAAATACCAAATACTATTTGTAATTTAACAAAAAACTACTCGCCATAAATAAAAACTTCTGTTCCCCATTTCCTTCTCTGTTTGGTTCAATAAGGCCACCTTTCTCTGTTGATCTGCCTGTTTTTCAAAGCAGCTTCCATATCATTTAGTGACTGTAGGCTTAAACTGGATATTTCCATCAGTGACTTCAGTTTTGTCCTTGCAGCCAGCTTCTTCTGGGTAATTGAACAGGCAAAGGTTGCTGCAAAAATGGGAACCCAGTGGATTGGCAGGATAATGGACTTAGGGTTGCAAGAACGAATTAATAGATTCACTAATTGTCTCTAAAGGATGAATGTTGTTGGGCTAAACCATCCACTGACCTCCTATAGTTCTTAGGGATTTTCATCACTCCCTACGCCCCCCCAACCCCAATGGGGGCTCTTTACGTCCCCTGTTGTACCCTCTATAGTATAAAATAAAGGAAAACTAGAGAGTGAGGTCCACTCAGGTCTTTCTGTTGTGTAGGCTATACAGTAAAGAAATATAAACTGGTAAGAAAGACATCCTGTTGGTTTACAAAATATCAGCTTTTGGAGGACCTGTAGTGAATTTATGTGTGTAATGCAACTTGTGTTTTAGATCTTGTGGTCATTTCAGTCTGAGCATTTCATGGACACCATTCTTTTGTCCTTTAATGTTTAATAGGGTTTGTGAGGGCTGCTTGTGCTTTGTAGACTGTGTCTTATGTAAATGTTTGTTCATTTTTTAATGTAAAATGCTCATTCATTGTTTAATCATGGAAATAGACAATATTATCAATAATTATAAGCAACTAATTACGTTTTTATGTTCTCAGTCACATTTAAACTGTCATTAAAGACAGACCTCAAAGACCAGTCCACCCAAACTGCTATTTAATTATCGGGTAGATTCTGGCTAGATGGTTTACCCACTGATTTCTTATACCTCTCAAGGTCTCTGTTGGTGAGATCTCTCCTGGATCTGCAGGTTTACATTGTAGCCCTTCCTTACAAGAGGGCTGTTTTCATTCTGATGGTGTGTTTATCCATCACACATTATAGATAATTGGTGGCAAAGTCAAGTGTGAGTGCTTCATAAAGGTGATGGAGCCTGGGATTATGGCAAGGCCTGTCGCACCAATGGAATCCTCAACAGATTTCAGAAATCAATGAGTTTTACCCAATTAGCATTTACTTGTAATTTTGTAATCAATTTTGGGTAGACTGACCAGTTATCTTCAATTTTCCATTTGTCTGTAATCATCCTCCTCGCATTTATAATAAGTGTAAGTTTTTGTTTGTGCATTTTGAGGGTCCATTCGCACCATCCAGTGCGTTCATCGTACAGTCCATTGCATGCACTTTTTTTGTGATTGCACCACACTGGAACGTGGGTCCTTGCTATACCATGCGTTCAGGTGCGGACGATAGCACTGCAGGGAGCCTTTGTTTATGCAGTCCTGTGCGTTTATCCCACGAGACTGTGCGATGAACGCACTGGATGGTGTGGACAGGCCTTTAAAGAGAGCCAGACATCTTTACACTATGAGCCTCACACACTTTATAGTTTCACCACAGCCAGAGTTCCAAGGTTGCTTTTACCTGCACTATATGGTGCAGTTCACATCCTAGTTTAAATGTGATCTTTACTCTGTGCAAGGGCAAGAAATCTTTCTCTTTAGCTAACTTGCATTTGGTCTCCTGGCATCAAGAGAAAACCAGGGTGTTGGATTGGAAGAAAAGGATCAATTGAATGGTGTTGGGAAAGTAGGTCTGTATAAATACATGGTTATTCTATGATCAATGAGCAGCTCTAGTCACCCAGTGTACATTTATCAATATGCCTGCAATGCCTAAAATGTGATTGCTACAGCTTACTACATTTGGCACATATATTACAGCTGGTACCCATGGACTTAATGTGCAGAATGGGTAGTTATCTCATGTCAGTGAGAAGTACCAGACCTCCTGGCCGATGGATGTATTTTACCCTACAATTGACCAGCACTGGAGATGCCTGCTTTTCTCCTCTGTATGCTCTTCCAATCCTGTTGTGCAGGTTGTAGCCCAGCTAGCCAGGACTTAACCTAGCAATGATCTCCAAATCTGACTGCACTCTGTTGTCCATGTCAGGCCTTATTGACAACATCTTTGGCATTTTTGTTTGGTATTGTGTTAGAGGCTTAACTATTTATAGATTATGCATGTAGGAATTAAACCTTCCGAAAATTAGATGTACAGTGAAAAACTGCATGAGATTTGGCTCTGTGTGAGTTACACAACTGTTGGAATAAGTGCTTGTGAGATTGATTTTTACTAGAAAGGTCATCATCCATGAGACCTTCCCTTCCCATCTAAGTAATTGGAATTATTCAAGTGATATACATTTTTTTTTCTTTTTCTGGAGACCATCACTACAAAGATATTAAAAAGATAGAGCAAGTCCTGAGTAGGGCAGCCAAAATAATCCAAGGTCTAAAGGCTAATGCCTATGGGGACAGAATGGAGCAATTTAGTTCATACAGTTCCCAGGAAAGGGGTGGAAGGACATGTTTGAAAAATTTTAAATACAATTGCGGTGGGAATATGGTTAGGAGGACAGGATCTTCAATATGAAGCTGAGCTCAAAAACTGAAACAAGCAGAAAGAAACCCCAATGCTATACAGTATTCTAAAAGAGTAGTTGATGTTTGGAACAGACTTCCATCAGAATTAGTGAGTAAATCAACAGTAACAAACAGGGTTATTCACTAAAGGGTGAAGAGTTTGGAGAAGGCAGGAGAAGTGAACAATCTAGGACAACATACTGCAGACTGAACTGGAGAATGTTTCCAAATCAGTTATGTTGCCCTAGAGTGTTCAATTCTCCAAACTCTTCTCCCTCTAGTGAATAACCCCCTAAATGTAAACATGCTAGAGATAAACATAGGTCTATCTGATAAAAGTGTAATTAAAAAAACTTAATGAGGCAAACACCCACAAAACAAAAAAGGGCAGATTGAATGGGCCACTTGGTCTTGCTGCCCCTCTCCAATGTTTTAAGTAGTGATTAATAGCTAATGATAGCAACATTTTCCACATTCACAATTGCATGTGTAGCAATTGCTAGCAATTAATGAAGAACAATCATTAGCTAGCATTAAATGTATGCTTCCAGCCTTAACCAATTCCTGAAGTTTAAAAGAGAATTATAGGGAGAGTGAAATACACTCATCCCAATAGTTAGAGCTGACGTGTAACACTGCAGCTGTCACATGTTGGCTCTATAGATTGAGAACTGAGCGATCACAAACCGCTGATTGTTCAGTTCATGATCTTCTTCCTGCAGAGAGCGGTGACTCTTAGCCACTGATCCCCGCAGGGATTCCCTCCTACCCTCTGTTCCTCCAGCGCTGACTGGGGAGGGACAGATAGGGGAGGGGGCAGAGCCAGCTGTCAATTAGGTAGCAGGGTGGATTCCCGACAACATTTCTAATCTCTCTTGAAAGTACTAGTTACCTGGCTGTCATTCTGATCCAGTGGATTCTGTACTTTGTAGGTCACTGACCCAGAACCCAGAAGTACTGTATGCAGGTTACAAGTTTTAACTTCCTGGCATGACGGTTTGTTTCAGGTCAATGTTTCCCAGTACTAAAGATACGGTCAGGCAGATGGCATTATCAAGATGAGGTTCACAATTTTAGTCTGAGCATATCTCTCAGTACATGTTTTCTTTGAAGTGACACTAAACTCAGGTGTCAAACCTTAGAAATACATTCAAGTACCCTAACTTTTAACAAAAATGTATCTTATTTGTGTATCACTCAGCTGTAGATCCTCAAATCATGTCTGGATTTGTGCTGACACTGTCTACGGGAGTGAGGTTGGAGCTGCGGCTACTTTACAACACACACAGGGACCATGGGGAACAAAAGTAGTCACCCTCCAGAAGGAAGGACAGTGTCAGCACCAATTCAGAGATGATTTGAGGGTCTACAGCTGAGTGATACACAAATAAGATATGTTTTTGTTAATAGTTAGGGCAATTGAATGCATTTTGAAGACTTAACTCCTGAGATTAGTATCACACTAAATTCAATGTAATCCACTTGAGACAGAGCTGCTCATGTGGGTGGAAGGTGTTCTTCCTAAAGCTTATGTGTGCTTTTTCATATATTACCGATCACTTTCAATCTTCCTGGTAGCTGTGAAAGCCTATCTCTGAGGGGTAAAATAACACAAATAATAATTGCCGAGACCCCCTTCTAAGCTACGCTATATTACCAAAAATATTGGGACACCCTTCCAAATCATTGGATTCAGGTGTTCAGTGAAATTTCCTTGCTACTAAATATTCCGCGGTCATCTGTTAGTGGTATTATAACAAAGTGAAAGCAACTGGGAACAACAGCAACTCAGCCAGGAAGTGGTAGGCCACGAAAATAAAGAGCGGGGTCAGCGCATGCTGAAGTGCACAGTATGCAGAAGTCGCCAACTGCCTGCAGAGTCAATAGCTACAGACCTCCAAACTTCGTGTGGCCTTCAGATTGCCACAACAACAGTGTGTAGAGAGCTTCACGTAATAGGTTTTCATGGCTGAGCAGCTGCATCCAAGCCTTACATCACCAAGTGCAATGCAATGCATCGGATGCAGTGGTGTAAAGCACACCGCCAGTGGACTCTAGAGAAGTGGAGACGTGTTCTCGGGAGTGACAAATCCCTCTTCTCTGTCTGGCAATCCGATGGACGTGTCTGGGTTTGGCAGTTGCCAGGAGAACGATACTTGCCTGACTGCATTGTGCCCAGTGTAAGGTTTGGTGGAGGGGGATTATGGAGTGGGGTTGTATTTGTCAGGGGTTGGGCTTGGCCCCTTAGTTCCAGTGAAGGGAACTCTTAAGGCATCAGCATACCAAGACATTTTGGACAATTTCATGCTCCCAACTTTGTGGGAACAGTTTGGGGATGGCCCCTTCCTGTTCCAACATGACTGCACACCGTTGTATTTGTCAGGGGTTGGGCTTGGCCCCTTAGTTCCAGTGAAGGGAACTCTTAAGGCATCAGCATACCAAGACATTTTGGACAATTTCATGCTCCCAATCCACCAATAACGAACCCACAGCGTCCAAAGTCACCAATGATCACGTTTACGGACGTGCCTTGCCATAAACCTCTAACTTATGAAGGTAAGGCTGAAACCTGAATTTGAGTACTGAGCTATTTATTATGCTTGTCACCTTGGAGTGCGCCTGTTATTTTGCAATATATTGAAGGGATCATATTTTTGTCTCTACCATTATGTATCACTCCCTTCATTTATGTAGATTTACCTTGGAGAGATAAAAAGGTTGGATTGTGAAATAATTTTAGTTAAGATGCTAAATATCGGTTGAACATCCCACCTAATTGACCCACAGCCTAACTTCTTAGTGTTGATGTGGTAAAAAATAAACCTTAATTAGATCACAGGATTACTGTAGAGCAGGCATTGCGAGACCCAAATACATATTTATCTCCCTATTGCTGTTTAAAATTACAAAAAATTCTAACATGATGCCTATCTTTGATAAACCTTTCAACTACCTTGCATGTCTATCCTTCACTGTAACTGCTTAATCTACAGCTTAGCCCTACAAAATATTGCACATCCAAAATATTACAGATATGCTTTGTGCGAGAAGGAAGAGTAGGCAGTCAATTGATGATGCTACATAGTTAATATAATTCATACTGGAAATTGGGATTGGAACCAATAAATAGAAATTACTGGAGTGTGTCATAGGTAAATAGTGTATATATAAAATAATTAAATTTAATGTATTCATCTTGTTTTATTGTCTCAAGTTCCTTGCTTAGGTGCCACCCTTAGAATTTATATTATCTTGTTTCTATAGCACACAGGCAACAAAGTATTCACAAACGCTGTAGTGATTTGAGCACACAAGCCAACAATGAGACCACACAACCACTGGAAAATTCCCAAGATCCGCTTGGTAATTCTTATGAAAACATGTATCTTCATCCTTTAATCCCTCTATTGTGCTCCGAGAAGGAAGAACTGGAGAAGAGAGGGAAGGAGATAATTGAACTAACTGAAGAACTGGCAGCAGTTGAGCTGGAAGATAACCACCTTATAAGTTCAGTTGGAGGACACAGTGTTGCAGATGTGGCACCCCCTCTTGAAAGCTTTGAGCCTCCATTGTCCAGCCCAGTACCCACTGACCAATTGGAAGCAGATGTTTTATCTGCTGAAAGCTTAGATGAATCACAAGACTCTGTTGATGGAAGCTTAGACAGTGCCGGTCTCCAAAACTGTGTGGACACAAAAGAGCGACTGTTGGAGTCCTCTGTGACAGAGGAGTCATTAAAACCTGTTGGTAGTGATGAAAGTGTTGGAAAAGGAGTAGACGAGAATGGATCATGACCAAATGCCCTCCGTTTCCAAAGATGTGTCTTGCTTTGTTTAAACAATGTTGGTTTTATTTATTTGAAAATTCTTTCTAAAGTTGAACTCATTTTTATAGTCCATCGTTAAGACTACTAAACCTAAAACACAAGTTACCCCCGTTACCAGACATGCATGTAAACATTTGGGGAGATTACCAGTTAAGAAGATACTGGCTCTATATTGCTATAAACACATTGAGCAGGAGCTATTTGTCATCACAGCACCTACTCAGACAGAAATGGCTGATAATTTCAGACAATAGGTAGTGACCAATTTAGAAAAAAGTATACACAGTGGGAAATATCTGAAATTAAAGTAGATCTTATTGTTAGAAACGTCAATCCACTTTAATAAAAAAGAAAAGTGGCAAAAATACCAAATACTATTTGTAATTTAACAAAAAACTACTCGCCATAAATAAAAACTTCTGTTCCCCATTTCCTTCTCTGTTTGGTTCAATAAGGCCACCTTTCTCTGTTGATCTGCCTGTTTTTCAAAGCAGCTTCCATATCATTTAGTGACTGTAGGCTTAAACTGGATATTTCCATCAGTGACTTCAGTTTTGTCCTTGCAGCCAGCTTCTTCTGGGTAATTGAACAGGCAAAGGTTGCTGCAAAAATGGGAACCCAGTGGATTGGCAGGATAATGGACTTAGGGTTGCAAGAACGAATTAATAGATTCACTAATTGTCTCTAAAGGATGAATGTTGTTGGGCTAAACCATCCACTGACCTCCTATAGTTCTTAGGGATTTTCATCACTCCCTACGCCCCCCCAACCCCAATGGGGGCTCTTTACGTCCCCTGTTGTACCCTCTATAGTATAAAATAAAGGAAAACTAGAGAGTGAGGTCCACTCAGGTCTTTCTGTTGTGTAGGCTATACAGTAAAGAAATATAAACTGGTAAGAAAGACATCCTGTTGGTTTACAAAATATCAGCTTTTGGAGGACCTGTAGTGAATTTATGTGTGTAATGCAACTTGTGTTTTAGATCTTGTGGTCATTTCAGTCTGAGCATTTCATGGACACCATTCTTTTGTCCTTTAATGTTTAATAGGGTTTGTGAGGGCTGCTTGTGCTTTGTAGACTGTGTCTTATGTAAATGTTTGTTCATTTTTTAATGTAAAATGCTCATTCATTGTTTAATCATGGAAATAGACAATATTATCAATAATTATAAGCAACTAATTACGTTTTTATGTTCTCAGTCACATTTAAACTGTCATTAAAGACAGACCTCAAAGACCAGTCCACCCAAACTGCTATTTAATTATCGGGTAGATTCTGGCTAGATGGTTTACCCACTGATTTCTTATACCTCTCAAGGTCTCTGTTGGTGAGATCTCTCCTGGATCTGCAGGTTTACATTGTAGCCCTTCCTTACAAGAGGGCTGTTTTCATTCTGATGGTGTGTTTATCCATCACACATTATAGATAATTGGTGGCAAAGTCAAGTGTGAGTGCTTCATAAAGGTGATGGAGCCTGGGATTATGGCAAGGCCTGTCGCACCAATGGAATCCTCAACAGATTTCAGAAATCAATGAGTTTTACCCAATTAGCATTTACTTGTAATTTTGTAATCAATTTTGGGTAGACTGACCAGTTATCTTCAATTTTCCATTTGTCTGTAATCATCCTCCTCGCATTTATAATAAGTGTAAGTTTTTGTTTGTGCATTTTGAGGGTCCATTCGCACCATCCAGTGCGTTCATCGTACAGTCCATTGCATGCACTTTTTTTGTGATTGCACCACACTGGAACGTGGGTCCTTGCTATACCATGCGTTCAGGTGCGGACGATAGCACTGCAGGGAGCCTTTGTTTATGCAGTCCTGTGCGTTTATCCCACGAGACTGTGCGATGAACGCACTGGATGGTGTGGACAGGCCTTTAAAGAGAGCCAGACATCTTTACACTATGAGCCTCACACACTTTATAGTTTCACCACAGCCAGAGTTCCAAGGTTGCTTTTACCTGCACTATATGGTGCAGTTCACATCCTAGTTTAAATGTGATCTTTACTCTGTGCAAGGGCAAGAAATCTTTCTCTTTAGCTAACTTGCATTTGGTCTCCTGGCATCAAGAGAAAACCAGGGTGTTGGATTGGAAGAAAAGGATCAATTGAATGGTGTTGGGAAAGTAGGTCTGTATAAATACATGGTTATTCTATGATCAATGAGCAGCTCTAGTCACCCAGTGTACATTTATCAATATGCCTGCAATGCCTAAAATGTGATTGCTACAGCTTACTACATTTGGCACATATATTACAGCTGGTACCCATGGACTTAATGTGCAGAATGGGTAGTTATCTCATGTCAGTGAGAAGTACCAGACCTCCTGGCCGATGGATGTATTTTACCCTACAATTGACCAGCACTGGAGATGCCTGCTTTTCTCCTCTGTATGCTCTTCCAATCCTGTTGTGCAGGTTGTAGCCCAGCTAGCCAGGACTTAACCTAGCAATGATCTCCAAATCTGACTGCACTCTGTTGTCCATGTCAGGCCTTATTGACAACATCTTTGGCATTTTTGTTTGGTATTGTGTTAGAGGCTTAACTATTTATAGATTATGCATGTAGGAATTAAACCTTCCGAAAATTAGATGTACAGTGAAAAACTGCATGAGATTTGGCTCTGTGTGAGTTACACAACTGTTGGAATAAGTGCTTGTGAGATTGATTTTTACTAGAAAGGTCATCATCCATGAGACCTTCCCTTCCCATCTAAGTAATTGGAATTATTCAAGTGATATACATTTTTTTTTCTTTTTCTGGAGACCATCACTACAAAGATATTAAAAAGATAGAGCAAGTCCTGAGTAGGGCAGCCAAAATAATCCAAGGTCTAAAGGCTAATGCCTATGGGGACAGAATGGAGCAATTTAGTTCATACAGTTCCCAGGAAAGGGGTGGAAGGACATGTTTGAAAAATTTTAAATACAATTGCGGTGGGAATATGGTTAGGAGGACAGGATCTTCAATATGAAGCTGAGCTCAAAAACTGAAACAAGCAGAAAGAAACCCCAATGCTATACAGTATTCTAAAAGAGTAGTTGATGTTTGGAACAGACTTCCATCAGAATTAGTGAGTAAATCAACAGTAACAAACAGGGTTATTCACTAAAGGGTGAAGAGTTTGGAGAAGGCAGGAGAAGTGAACAATCTAGGACAACATACTGCAGACTGAACTGGAGAATGTTTCCAAATCAGTTATGTTGCCCTAGAGTGTTCAATTCTCCAAACTCTTCTCCCTCTAGTGAATAACCCCCTAAATGTAAACATGCTAGAGATAAACATAGGTCTATCTGATAAAAGTGTAATTAAAAAAACTTAATGAGGCAAACACCCACAAAACAAAAAAGGGCAGATTGAATGGGCCACTTGGTCTTGCTGCCCCTCTCCAATGTTTTAAGTAGTGATTAATAGCTAATGATAGCAACATTTTCCACATTCACAATTGCATGTGTAGCAATTGCTAGCAATTAATGAAGAACAATCATTAGCTAGCATTAAATGTATGCTTCCAGCCTTAACCAATTCCTGAAGTTTAAAAGAGAATTATAGGGAGAGTGAAATACACTCATCCCAATAGTTAGAGCTGACGTGTAACACTGCAGCTGTCACATGTTGGCTCTATAGATTGAGAACTGAGCGATCACAAACCGCTGATTGTTCAGTTCATGATCTTCTTCCTGCAGAGAGCGGTGACTCTTAGCCACTGATCCCCGCAGGGATTCCCTCCTACCCTCTGTTCCTCCAGCGCTGACTGGGGAGGGACAGATAGGGGAGGGGGCAGAGCCAGCTGTCAATTAGGTAGCAGGGTGGATTCCCGACAACATTTCTAATCTCTCTTGAAAGTACTAGTTACCTGGCTGTCATTCTGATCCAGTGGATTCTGTACTTTGTAGGTCACTGACCCAGAACCCAGAAGTACTGTATGCAGGTTACAAGTTTTAACTTCCTGGCATGACGGTTTGTTTCAGGTCAATGTTTCCCAGTACTAAAGATACGGTCAGGCAGATGGCATTATCAAGATGAGGTTCACAATTTTAGTCTGAGCATATCTCTCAGTACATGTTTTCTTTGAAGTGACACTAAACTCAGGTGTCAAACCTTAGAAATACATTCAAGTACCCTAACTTTTAACAAAAATGTATCTTATTTGTGTATCACTCAGCTGTAGATCCTCAAATCATGTCTGGATTTGTGCTGACACTGTCTACGGGAGTGAGGTTGGAGCTGCGGCTACTTTACAACACACACAGGGACCATGGGGAACAAAAGTAGTCACCCTCCAGAAGGAAGGACAGTGTCAGCACCAATTCAGAGATGATTTGAGGGTCTACAGCTGAGTGATACACAAATAAGATATGTTTTTGTTAATAGTTAGGGCAATTGAATGCATTTTGAAGACTTAACTCCTGAGATTAGTATCACACTAAATTCAATGTAATCCACTTGAGACAGAGCTGCTCATGTGGGTGGAAGGTGTTCTTCCTAAAGCTTATGTGTGCTTTTTCATATATTACCGATCACTTTCAATCTTCCTGGTAGCTGTGAAAGCCTATCTCTGAGGGGTAAAATAACACAAATAATAATTGCCGAGACCCCCTTCTAAGCTACGCTATATTACCAAAAATATTGGGACACCCTTCCAAATCATTGGATTCAGGTGTTCAGTGAAATTTCCTTGCTACTAAATATTCCGCGGTCATCTGTTAGTGGTATTATAACAAAGTGAAAGCAACTGGGAACAACAGCAACTCAGCCAGGAAGTGGTAGGCCACGAAAATAAAGAGCGGGGTCAGCGCATGCTGAAGTGCACAGTATGCAGAAGTCGCCAACTGCCTGCAGAGTCAATAGCTACAGACCTCCAAACTTCGTGTGGCCTTCAGATTGCCACAACAACAGTGTGTAGAGAGCTTCACGTAATAGGTTTTCATGGCTGAGCAGCTGCATCCAAGCCTTACATCACCAAGTGCAATGCAATGCATCGGATGCAGTGGTGTAAAGCACACCGCCAGTGGACTCTAGAGAAGTGGAGACGTGTTCTCGGGAGTGACAAATCCCTCTTCTCTGTCTGGCAATCCGATGGACGTGTCTGGGTTTGGCAGTTGCCAGGAGAACGATACTTGCCTGACTGCATTGTGCCCAGTGTAAGGTTTGGTGGAGGGGGATTATGGAGTGGGGTTGTATTTGTCAGGGGTTGGGCTTGGCCCCTTAGTTCCAGTGAAGGGAACTCTTAAGGCATCAGCATACCAAGACATTTTGGACAATTTCATGCTCCCAACTTTGTGGGAACAGTTTGGGGATGGCCCCTTCCTGTTCCAACATGACTGCACACCAGTTTGGGGGTGGAGGAACTTGACTGGCCTGCACAGAGTCCTCACCTCAACCCGATAGAACACCTTTGGGATGAATTAGAGTGGAGGCTGTGAGCCCGGCCTTTTCCTCCAACATCAGTACCTGACCTCACAAATGCGCTTCTGGAAGAATGGTCAAACATTCACATAGACACACCAGAGTGGACCAGAGGCGGCTCTCAAATTAGGCGGTCGCCTTAGGCCTCGCACTCACGAGGGCCTTGCGACCGCCTAATTTGCCTAATACATTACAGGGCACCTTAGCGCGGCGGCTGCGATCAGGGCTGGACACAATCAGCTTGACTGTTCGGCTTGGCCGGCCCGCTGTGTCCGATGCAGAGTGTCAGGCACTAGCCTGCCTGACGCTATGGATCAGCAGCCTGTTCAGTCACCTCCTCCGTGTAGATCTGCTCTGCTGTATTGAGCAGGGAAGTTACAGCCTGAGAGAGGTGAATCGGCCGCTGGGGAGGGGTGTCCTTTTCAATGCCAGGAGCAGCAGATGAGGGTCCTGGCAGTCTGTGTTGCAGGCACTGAGACAGGCAGCTAAGGTCAGATGATGCGCCTGTAGGACCCCCTGGTGTGCACAAGTGAGGAGTCGACTAGCCACCTGTGTTCCTGTCTTTCTGAGCGTCCATGCAGACAGATGTCTGTGTTCCCTGATAGACAGCAGTGCTGGAATTGGAGCTGGAGGACAAGAGGGACACCCTAAGGAGCAGCTGGAAAGTATCCTAGAAGATGCACATCCAAGGTAGGATGTCTATTACACACTGTATTGCAGAAATTAACCCACTACATACCTAACACTACACCTCTGTTCATAGAGACAAATTCGCATAGAAACCGTGACAAATTGGGACTTTTTAGGTGCATAGATCAGTATCAAAACGAAATATTTATTGTTTTAGCATAAAAATACATATAACTATACACAACATGATAAAATGGGATTAAAATACCATGTAAACTACAATTGATGGAGGACACTAATTAAGGCCAAGACAGCATAATATATATATTGAAACAACAAGTTTACAGAGTTGGTAGCAGCAGATAACTTGCTTACAAACTTATATACAGCACAGTCATGTATCATCGTGAAACAAGGGGAGCCAAACCAGAAGACGTCTATGCCGGGGGCCACTGAGGGGAAGTAACTAGCCAGGACGCCCAACTACTATCTCTCAATACTTGATAACCATAGGAGCCTTAAAAGTGTCTGGGAAGTGTGAAAACTTTTCATGCTTCTATGGTTATCAAGTATTGAGAGATAGTAGTTGGGCGTCCTGGCTAGTTACTTCCCCTCAGTGGCCCCCGGCATAGACGTCTTCTGGTTTGGCTCCCCTTGTTTCACGATGATACATGACTGTGCTGTATCTTAGTTTGTAAGCAAGATATATATATATATATTAAACTAGGTCTTATTTTCGTGGTAGGTCTTATATTACAGAAATCCCTGAAGATAGCGCTAGGTCTTATTTTCGGGGTAGGTCTTACCTTTTGGGGAAACACGGTATATATATATTCATCACATGTGTGTTTTCTATGAACAATGTATAGTGATTATCTTTTATTCAAGTATACGATGTGTTGGTTACTTGGCTCTCCAGCTGTGCTGAAACTACAAATCCCATAAGGCATTGCACGCCACAGGCATGACTCCCAGAGGCAGAAGCATGATGGGATTTGTAGTTTCAGCACAGCTGGAGAGCCAAGGTTGCCTACCCCTGGTCTAGGACAACATAGCTTAAATGGAACGTGAGCATTTTTCGGCACAAACGCTGTGAGCCTTGGAGCGATGGACATGCATTGAAGAACGCTGGATTGGGGCTGGAGGTATTTGTCCTAATTAGAGGCACGTAGGGCAGTTGGGGGAATTTATCAAAGAACAATTGTAGAAAGATATACATTAGTTCCTCTAACCTCCCCACATGGAAAGGTTTCTTTACAATAAGCACTCTTAAAACATTGAAAAGTCTTATGTGAGAGCTAGTTGTAGTCAGCTCTGTAGTTTGGTTTAAAACAAAAGGGCTGGATACAGCAAATATAACCAGCTGCTAGTATTTTTAAGAATGAACATATTTGATTGTTGAAACCATGAGTATCTTTGGAGATTAGCAATTATTTTTTTTCTTGTTGAATTTATTGGACATATCTTTTTTCAGCCTGACTGAAGTCATGTAGTATTATATACAAATGGATAGTATTACCCACAGTTGCAGTGTAAATAAACCTGCCCTGGAAAATCAGAAAAATGTGGATATTAGCTTCCTAGGGGGGAGAGTTAGTAGATAATTCATCTCTATATCCTATATGTTCTAGAAATTACATTTGACCAAAGCACAACATTTACTACAAAGCCAGCCAAGGTGATGTTTCAGCTTTACTTTACATTTTAGACTTACAAAGAAAATGCTTGTATACACCATCAATCTGTTTGACAGAAAGTTGAGTGACACACTAACGCTTTTACATATTTTGTGTCAAGCACAGATCTAAAATACACCTAAATGAAGAGCAATACTAACCGCTTAAATGAATATTAAATCTGAGATTGACTTCACCTTGCCAGTGACATTATTTTGGCTTCTTTTGTTGCCTATTGACGCACCTTGCAACTCTCTGGCTATTTGAGTTTGCATTCTCTTCCATGTATTTTTCCCAGCTATTTTTATTGGTGGCCCCAATCACACAACAAGCAAGACGTGTACCCGCATTTCCATTTTCCAAACTAGCCCGGTTATTGCCTTTGCCAAGATCGTCAGCCATCTTGTGTACAACTATTGATCTTCCAATTACAGAGACTCGACCATAGATGTTCGCCTCAAGATTCATGAGGTGCTGCTGAATCTTGCCATTACGGACACAGTAATTGCCGAAATCCCCTGGATGGTTTGGATGGTCTACGAAATATGGATTATAATGTCCTCCTGCAGAATCGCAGCCATTACTGAGATCACCAAAGTCGTGGATGTGAATTGCTCTTGAAGACTGATTGACATCCTGAGGAAAACCTTCTATGGAGAACACTGCTTCCAACCGTCCATATGGATAAACCTGTTTAAACAAGACATATCCTGTGATTTTGATTTCATCAGCATTCAATTTTGTGTTTGGGTGTAGCTTACAACTGGCATAGAGAGTTTTGTTTTCATTGTTTTGAGCAGGAACTCCATTAAAGAAGGCATCATACATTTCAGTGATCTTCTGCGACATAGCTGTTATTTCAGATTGGCATGCCTGCCCCTCTTGTGCTCTGGCTCCAAAAGAAACGGTGATAACTAAGATGACTTCTAGGAACATCATATTGAAACTATATTTAAAAACAGAAGAAGATCATTTTGAGTTGGTTAGTGGGATTCATTATGAGCTTTAGCAAAGAAAAGTTCAGACATTGCCAGAAGCAACCATTTGAATTCCATGTTCCATATTTCACTAATAATAAAGCAGAACTAAACTCGGTCACTAAATCCTCATGCATACTTTAAGTTAATATCATTTAGTTTAATATCATTTCAAACGTTGTTTTCATTCTTTTTAAATCTACAACTATCATTAAAATACTACCTGGTAATCCTGCCATGAAGGTCCTTTCTTCAGCCACTTCCTGTTATAGGGTTAAGCCGGCCATACACCTATAGATTATCAACAGATTTTCTATGATCAGATGGAAAACGTGCAACAGATTCCTCCATTTACGCTAAACTGTGTGGATGGAGGAATCTCCCACTGGCCCAAGCTTCAGTATCTTGCCCCGCTGGCTCTCGAAATACCTGAGCAATGCCTGCATCCAATCAGATTGTTCAGGTAATTTGACAGCCAGCTGGAGATTCCTCCATCAACACAGTTTAGCGTAGATGAAGGAATCTGTTGTACTTTTTCCATCTGACCATAGAAAATCTGCAGATATAATCTATAGGTGTATGCCCGGCTTAAAAACTCTCTCCCAGTTTTGCTCCTGCAATGTCACCCAGTCATATGTGACCATGATGGAGATTACAAGTGGCCACCCTAACACACATTGTGCAGGTATTTTGCAATGTTGTCATGATCAGAAAGTCTGCCTTGAGCAAATACAGTATGTAAGACCCACGTTGGGCCCAATGTATAGAGACAGAAGGTAGCTGGAAAAGGCTGCAGAAGATCAGCAGGATTTAAAAAGTTGAAAATGCTATTTAATGAAAAAAAATGTTAATTTAATGAGTCTAAAATGTATAACGAAATATTTGAGGTTCCCCCCAAAATCTGGGCCAGACCCTTATCCTTGCTATGGCTCTAGTATGAATATTAGGAGGGATTGTGATGCAAAAAAACACAGGGTGGTTGTGGCAGCATAGCAAAGGGTGGGAGGCAAAACAGCCCTGGAGGGAGGCAGACTTCTGTCCTCTTATGAGTGCTGGGAGCTGGTCTGGATGCAGCCCACCCTGGATTAGCATCATGCGTTTCTATGGTGATGATGGCTTGCTCGCCTGAAGCATGGAAATGTATGATGCTGTGCAAAAGGTTTAAGGCATCTCTAACAAAGCCAGAAAGCACCTTAGTTGAGGTAAGGCTGCCCTAGCAAATGAAATCGTGCCTAGTTAGAGTTTAGAACCACTTTAGGAGAATATAGTTGCATTGTATATTCTGGTGCTAATTTCCAGCTATGTCTATGCATATGAGGACAACTTCAGTCTAGGCGGCTATTCTTCTGAGGCTGTTGATTTGGACATGTGACATCACCTGCCTCAAAGCTGCATCAGGCTGGTTCTCCCTAAAACTGGCTTATTGTCAAATGCATATTTCATATGGCCAGGACTTGGGTAGAGGGGGCACAGTGATGGAAATGCCAGGCCACATAATGACCATTGCACTATGTTGTAGAGGTTAGTAAAATATTAGCCAATTCTATCTCATTCTTACAATACAGATTATGGAATGCAAGCAAAAAGCTGGTCAGTGTCTGTGGACAACACCTCTTTTTATCACTTGATGAAGTTTTCAAAAATCAGCCCAGATAATCAAATTTTTTGTAGTATTCCTTTTTAATATAAGCTCTATAGTAGATTATTTATATATTAAACACTTTGCTTTCATTCCAAACCTTTTAGTATATACCCCCTTTTTAATGATGGTCTTTACAATGGCTATAGATCTAACACAGCGAGTGAGTGTGAAAGGTCTACTCGATCCAAGACGGATTTCCATTTTGACTCAGCCTTGGTAGGTTAAATGTGCATGCTCTCATATGGTCACATTGGGGGGGGGGGATTTATCAAAACTGGAGCAGACAAAATCTGGAACAGTTGTCCATGGAAACCAATCAGCTTCTCTCTTCAGTCTGTTCAGTTAAGATTTGGAAATGAAAGAGAGAAGCTGATTGGTTGCCATGCACATCTGCTCCAGTTTTTGTATGCTCCAGTTTTGATAAATTTCCCTATATGTGTTTTTCAGTGGTGAGATTTTTTTCTTAAAAGCAATTTAAAAGCCGGTTCACACATGTCCTTTCCCAAAAGCATCTGAGTTCTGCTGCACAAAAAAGCATTTTAAGTAGAAATCCAATTTACATATAAATGATGTGGCTAATTTGCACTGATGCAGTTTAGCTTAATACTGTTTTATTTCCAATCCCTAATCACTTTGCTACGTATTCACACCAGGTTGCTAGCGCTTCTCTACCCCCTCACCTTCTTGTTGTCTTAACACAAACGTCAGACGACCCGGTGGGCACTTTTTTGAGAAGCAGCACACCTTGTGCCCTCCAATTTAACCCCTTCCAACACTTCGGAGAGCGCTTATTTCCTGGACTTTTTTCTAACTTTTTCAACTTTGTACAGATCAGCCAAAGGAAAAAACTGTTTCAAGTAGATTTAACCTCTTAAACTTTTTTTTATGAATCCAGATGAAACAAATATACATCGCTTAGTAAAGTGTTTCTTCATATCTTTGCCCAAGCACTTACAGTCATGATTCCAAACAGCTCCAATTCTCTCAGATCAGCTTCCCTGAACTTCCTGTCCAGTACAAGATCACAAGGGACAGAGCAGACTCCAGCAGCTGTTCATCTACTAGCTTAGAGAAGGACGAAGGAAAACTCAGGCGATGTACGTTGTACTGTTGTACCTTAACTCTGTGAAAACCAAATAAAAACAATTAAAAAAAAAAGAGAAGGACGAAGGAAAACCAGGGAGCAGAGGAATGGATTGACTTGTATGCCTGTGTGCTTGTTGAGAGACACACAGCTTACTAGAAAACACAAGGGTGGCTCCATAGGCTACCTCCTGGTACACCTGCATGCAATTTATCGACTGCATTAATATGCTCACACTTGGAGACTCATATACATAGAGTTAGGACCACACTTTGCAGAGGTGCCTTTGCGCGGCGGTGTGGCTTCTACATATTTTTGGCCAAAAGTTTGTGCAACTAAAACCTCTGATTTTAACGCATACTGTTGACAGGGCAATTTGTTTGGTTGCAGGCTAGCAGGCAGGTGAGCTGGGGATTTTCTGTGTTTTGTATGGCTCCATAGGACCCTGCAAACGAAAATGATCCACCCCAATACAGGATATCAGGGCCAGTGCTCAGGAGATCAACTGATTCTGCAGGAAGATTTAACTTTTAAGCATCATATAAAAAACAGCAACCATTGTAAGTGATTCCATTAGCATTTGAAATAGATAAATACATTTTTTTACTGTAATGTTACTCTAATTGTATAGTTTGTGAGCTTCTCTTTTCACAGTATTACACTGCATTGTCTTCAAAGTTTAAGAAAATGTCAAAATCACAGAACCGCTTGGAAAAAAAGATGTCCCTGGAAATTCTTTTGAAATGTTGTTGACTACGTACGCAGGATGTGAGGAATAATCTCTCCCACAGATGCGCAGATAAAAATAAAAAGTTGACAAACTAAAAATAAAATTGGGCTGGTGTTGCACTTTAAGAAAGGGAGGATTAGCGCGATCACGCGATGTACATAGCACAGCATGTAAGGATTCATGGGAAACCTGCCTGTGCTTTATGTAGGAAAAAAATGGAGACCAGCTGAAAATGGGGAATTATTTTGAGAGGCAGAAAAGGTGGAAATCTACCTTAGGAGAACCTGTTATTCCGTGTGGTGTAATATTTCCACTTGCTGAAAGGTGGAGTCATATTAAATCAGTTATGTACTGTAATAATTTCAGAGAAAGCTGAGCGCCAGGAAATACGGAGGAGCCAGGTTTATTTGTCAGGGTTCATCCACAAATATTGACTCAGTAGGGAATAGTGGGAACCTTGTTTCTGATCTGACTATATGAATAGGATGAATACTTTCTGTGGTACACAAAGTGATACTTATCACTAGAAAAATAGCAGCAGTGATAACACAGACAGTAGGTCAGATTATCAAAATATCAGCTTATAGAGAAATTTGATTTATTGTCCGGATACATTCATGCGGCAAGCGTCTAGAACCTTGGTTCTCAACTGGTGGGTTGTGACCCAAAAGTGGGTTGCGACCACGTTACAGTGGGTCGCCACGTGCCTTCTACTTTTCTAGGTGAGAGGCTCCTCAGCCTCCCCCAAGTGCAACACTGTCAGTTCTCGCGCCAAGCAGCCATTTAAAATATGCTGCCCGCAGTGAGTGTCAGCTTGAGGTGGGGTGGGCTAGGGCAATGGCCACGAGGGAGCTCCATCCATACATGCATTGCTTACAGCTCCCTTACGTGCCCTGTAATGGTGCCTGGACAGGGGCGGACTGACCATTCGGGCAGTCGGGCATGGCCCGAAGGCCCATGGCCAGTAGGGGGCCCGTGTCCCCCTGCTCCCCCATTACACTTTGCCATTTTGTTCGCCCCGCGTGCTGCCTGCTGGGATCGGCAGGGCCCCCCACGCGCAGTGGGCAGACTGATAGCGGTAGCCACGGGACACAGACGGGGACACAGTGACGAGCGGGCGGATTATAAATTTACCGACAATAATGGGCTGCCCTGACAGGCAATAACGGGGCTGCCCTGGGGGCCTCGGGCGTGAGGACCCAGCATGCAGCAGCTTCAGAGAGACGGAGACCAGCAGGTCTGTGACAAGGTGAGTGATTTAATGTTT
>NW_017307127.1:123283-134700 GCF_000935625.1 Nanorana parkeri
AAGCGCTGTTAAAGCGTTTTTTAAAAACTTTTTGCCTATATGTACTGCTTAATAGCAGTACATATAGGCAAAAAAACCGGGAGGGTTTAGAACCCCTTTAAGTACCTGTACACCGCCACATATCACCGGGGGGGCGAAAAATTTTGTTCTGCCCCGGGCGCCGGGTTACTCAGGTTACGCCACTGCGGGCCGTCGAGGGGTAGGTGCGGAGTGGTGGCGGGCCCCAGTGTCCCACGCACGCTACTCCCAGCGCAGAGATGGGGGACCGGCGGTAAACACCGGCCGCCGGATATTGAGAAAGGAGCCGGAGGAGCTGCAGGCAGCCTGGTATGTGATGCGGCAGCCTGGGGCCTCTGTATAAAATACTGCTGGTATTTGTAGTCCTCTATAGCAGGTGCCATTCTGCATTGCAGCAGTACTTTATACAGTAATGCTATTGCTGTTTAAAGTATTGCTGGGTCATTTGTTACTTAGGTCCACCACTAGAAGAGGTGGTACTGTAGCAGAGAAGGGCTGTAGAATGTTAAGGCAAGGAGATAAGATCTCAAATGAACTGCAGGCAGTGGAGATGTAAGGAGTGGTTGGGAGGGTTATGTAGAGGTGTAGGTAGCAGCAAGTTCACAGGAGGTTAAACTGGAGCAATGAAGGTGTTTGTGACAGTGAGTGTTTTACAGTTGGGGAAGCATTTCATATGGTAATAGCAGACATCTCAACTCTCCCGGATGTTTTTCGGGAGTCTCCCGCTATATGATAGCGGCTCCCTGATACCCAGGAGAGAAACATTTTCTCCTTGAAAAGTTTACTCTGCTTTATCTAGCAGAGTAAACCTTTCCCTGCTATCTGTTTATTTCTCGACATCGGGGCCGCCGTCATTTAGAAAAAAGAAAAAAAACGGCATAGGAATGAATAGCTAGATTGCTATTGGCTATTTCAGTTTGCAATAGCCAATGGCAGACTAGCTATTGCACCTGCCCACTGCTGCTGTCAATCAGCAGAGGTGGACCTGAAGTTCTCCATCAGGTCCTCGTCTGCTAACTGACAGCAGCAGAGGGAGGGGGCAATAGCCAGCTTGCTATTGGCTATTGCAAATTGAAACCAACTTACATTCAAGTACCTTAACTATTAACAATAATGTATCTTCTTTGTGTATCACTCGGCTGTAGATCCTCAAATCATCTCTGACACTGTCCTTCCTTCTGGAGGGGGGCTACGTCTGTTCCCCATGGTTCCTGTGTGCGTTGTAACGTAGCCACCACTCCAAGCTCACTCCCGTGATGGACTACAATCTCACATTCAGTTTGCTCATTTGTATGGAGATTGTAGTCCATCCCGAGAGTGAGCCTGGAGCGGTGACTACTTTACAACACACACAGAGACCATGGGGAACAAAAGTAGCCCCCCTCCAGAAGGAAGAACAGTGTCAGCACCAATTCAGAGATGATTGGAGGATCTACAGCCGAGTGATACACAAATAAGATACATTATTGTTAATAGTTAAGGTACTTGAATGTATTTTTAAGGTTTATCTCCTGAGTTTAGTGTCACTTTAATGCAGATATGCTGACTGGTCATTCCGATGTAGGGCAAAAATCCTTGCGCTGGCCCTGCTGCCCCCCCCAATAGTGCCCGCTTAATGGTTCTGGTTTGTGATCTGCTGTGCATTGGTTCTGATCTAAGGTCTAGATTATTCAGTTCCCCTGTCAATTCTCCTACCAGTTCTCTGGAAATGTACCCAGGATAATTGGCAGAACTGAAGAATCTAGGTCAAAATAGCTCACTTTCCAACTCGCCTATATTGGTCTAGATTTATAATTCTCCTACCAATTCCCCTGCAATTAAGTTCAACTTTTAGTGAATAGACCTGCTATTTTGAACTAATTCTGTAACACAACAATGTATATGTGGGTGGAGCTTGTGGGTGGGTGGGGCTTGTATATGGGTGGAGCACAAGGGGGCCCCATCATCTTATATTGCCCGGGGGCCCCATGTGTTGTCAGTCCGCCCCTGTGCCTGGACCAGAGTGATGTCACATTCTGGCTCCTGTCATCTCTGCAGGGTGTGCAAGGGAGCTGTACAAGTGGATGCACATATGGATGGGGCTCTGTCACAGCACAGCAGCCCACACTGGACCCCAGGTTGTGGATCTACTCCATTTCTCATAAGGTAGGGAGACTGGATGGATTTTAAAAAAATTAAATAAACATCTTTGGAGGCTGTATGTGTGTGAGAATGTCTGTGAGTGTGTGAGATTGTGTCTGTGATTGTGTGCATGTCTGTCAGTGTATTTGAGGGTGCATTCACACTAGTATAGTGCGTTAACCCATGTCGATTAACGCACTGTACCACGCAACCTCACCTATTGAGCGTTTTGATGTGGGAGGTGCATTGCATTGCCATTCATTGGCATGGCACCCCAGATGCATCTCTGACGTCTCGGAACGTGTGGTACCGCAATGCCATGCGTTCCATTGCAGTGCAACTTGGGTCACGACTTAATGACCAAGGACAAATATGGGTCCTGAGGTTACACAGGTTGAGAACCACTGGTCTAGAATAAATTCTAAAAAGTACAAGAGCAATAACGTGCGGGAGAACCTGATATGAACCAATCAGTTTGTGGCAGGTCTGATTTTACTGTAGTAAACTCAGGGGCATCCCTAACCTTTTTACTGCCTGAGGTGGCGGGATTTGTTTGGTTGTGTTACTGAATGGTGCACAATCAGTGGGGACGGCAGGGTGAGGGAGAGCGATGCTGCTAAGAGCCAGGGGGAAGATATGTAAGGGCTCTGGATCTTCCAGCCTATCTCTTAGCAATTTGGGACACTCTGGCCGGTGTCCCGCCGAGCTCCTGGAAACCAGTGACATCCCAGGTTCTTAGAGCTGGGCAGAGAGATGTGTATGGCCCTTACAGATCTCCCCACCCAGCTCTTAGCAACTTGGGACACTCTGGCCGGAAAGGGGGTGGCAGGCTAACTGCAAACATTGTGCAGCAGAGCGGCCATGCCATGCCGCTCTGCCTGCCGCCCCCCCACGTAACTCAAAGAGTTGCCATCTAAGGCAACCTCACTCTAGGGACAGCTCTGAGTGAACTCCATTCAGTGCTATGAATGATTCAAGCAAGGTGGTGATCATAGTGACAACAGCGGATGGCACCATGTAAATCCTGTTGCATGGCAACTGTTGCTGTGAAGGGGAGTTTCCGCTTCCTGATGGCAGATGGGTGCATGCGCACTAGCATGACCATCCCAGGCCCATACCCAATCCCAGTAATGGGTTCTTTTTGGCGTCCCTTCCTCATCCCCTCTACTAGGTTACCATGACAATGGGACACTGCTTCATTTACACATCACGTGGACTGTTTCCTCACGATCTGTCAATATAATCACTGACATATATGGAAGTTGGGCTCTGCACACAGTCAGACAGATATATATTGCTCTTTCTTGTACATTATTTATATTAATATATATTTATATTATATAAATGTATAATTTTGTTTTTTTAAAATATTTTTATAAGTATATGATATATATTTTTATAATATATTCTGGGGTTTTTGGTGAGATTATGACATCATTGTGACATCAGAGGGGTGTTCTGTACTAGATGAAACAACTGTATTTATATCTGCTCATTATAAGTTTAGCTTGTTACTGAGTGGCCTTGAGGAAGGGACTCTGCATGGCCCCGAAACATTGGCTGTATGACCCATGTGACTCATTTGCAATCAGACTGTGTTTGCACCTTGAATGCTTGAGGGCTGGTGACTTATGTTTCATCATCTTGATGGTTTTATTGCAGGTCTGATTCATTTCTTTCTGTGAAGAGCTTCATTTTCCTGTCACCTTTCAGAAATGCCAGACTTTTAGAAATGCTCCATTCATACAAAGAGTCTGATATTTGTTATCATTCTGAACATTTATGGAAGCCTTCAAGAAAACTCTTCTAAATAGTTCTGGTTTAGTAGATAAGAATTTCTGATTTCATATGTGGACTTTCAGCAATTCAGTCATGATGTGGCCGCCTGCTGGCACTTTTAGGCAGTTAATGCTGCACAGAAACGTGCACTTTGATAAATGCTATGGCTGAACTTCGGCCACGGAAACTCATTTAAATATATATCTCAATGGCCACAAAAGGATATAAATCCACTTTGTGCACATCAAATGCTTTTGCAAACCCAATTATTTCCATATAAAAGTAGCAGTGACATCACCACATAGCCTGTGCAGAGAGCAGAACTGTGGGAGGGACCCATCAGGTCACTACTGGAGGGGCGGATACAAGACCAGTCACCCTGCGCAAGGAGAGAGAGCAGCAGTGACTGGTCTTAATTCCAAGAAACTCCTACACAAAGGCAAAGTTTCACACTGGATCGCTGCACATATCTAGGAGAAATACACAAAGCCTCTTGTGTCCAGAAAATATTTGCTTAACCCAAAATTCAGATTTAACATCAAGTCAACCCATAGAGGTGGTGGAACGAGGAGATTGGCTAAGGCAGACATTGATGCTGGGGGAATTTTAGCTATTGAGAAAATGTTTCTACTATTCAATCAATTGTTTTCCCAAGTAGGCACGTGTTCCTTTGCACAAGAACTATACCCCGTCTAGATTCTGTTCACTGTCTGGTCTCATTAAAAAGCATGAATAGCTCTTGGTTCACAGAAACTAATTTTAAAAACAAAAAGAAGAATGATGTGACCACCTGAATATTGCATTTCTTACTTCATCATATGACTATAAAGTGAGCCTTTGAAAAGGGATTACAAATCCTGAAACTGAAATATTTAGGTCTACTTTGGTTTCTTTAAAAAATGGTATCAGGATTATACAACCATCACTCACACAGTGCCTTGTATAGCAATGAAATTAATGGTAAAAGCCGCACTGTGTGAATGAGACTGCAAAGTGTCAGATATAGTAGATACTGACCTTGGGGTAATGTGATACAATGTGTAGAAAGTGCAAAACAAAAAAGAAACGCATGTATATAACATGCACCTTAGTGTAAATGTAATTGCTACAAAATATCCATAATGAAAAATCAAATGCACTAAATATTAACTGTGAATCAATGTGATGCAATGTGCAAAGAATACCGACAAGAAAAACGCGTGTGTGTAACTTGCACTCCAGTGAAAATAATAAATGGTTAAAAAATGTCCATGATCCTGGATCTTCAATAGTCCATTAAGTAAATAGAAGATAAAACATTGGATGTAGAATAAACTTAGTCTCCTGTGACCATCAACAGAGAAATCTTCTGGAATGCACCTCACCTTTAGCAGAGACCCACCAGGGTCTGTATGCGCTGTTCCTCTAATTCGAAACAGGTAGAGGAAGCACCTGATGCCGTGACTTCATCGGGGGTGTCACGCCCTTTGACGTAACGTACGTAGGGTGGAGTAGAGGAGCTGAGCGATTTGCACACAGTGTCTGTGGCTGCTTACAAAATACCTCAATTTTATCTGTGATATGTGAGTAGTATTCACTTTTTTTAATAAAGTCTAATATCCTTTTAAAACCATCTGCACTACGAGTTTCCACTTTTTATTTTATCTGATGCATGGGCCATTCGGATGAACTGTCTGTTTCCAATTACTGAGACTGCAAAAGAGTCTGTACCTGAGAGGAGGTAATCACTGGGAGGTATTCGGCATCAGGTGCTTCCTCTACCTGTTTCGAATTAGAGGAACAGCGCATACAGACCCTGGTGGGTCTCTGCTAAAGGTGAGGTGCATTCCAGAAGATTTCTCTGTTGATGGTCACAGGAGACTAAGTTTATTCTACATCCAATGTTTTATCTTCTATTTACTTAATGGACTATTGAAGATCCAGGATCATGGACATTTTTTAACCATTTATTATTTTCACTGGAGTGCAAGTTACACACACGCGTTTTTCTTGTCGGTATTCTTTGCACATTGCATCACATTGATTCACAGTTAATATTTAGTGTATTTGATTTTTCATTATGGATATTTTGTAGCAATTACATTTACACTAAGGTGCATGTTATATACATGCGTTTCTTTTTTGTTTTGCACTTTCTACACATTGTATCACATTACCCCAAGGTCAGTATCTACTATATCTGACACTTTGCAGTCTCATTCACACAGCGCGGCTTTTACCATTAATTTCATATGTTATATCTGACCACACAGATTTCAGCTGCTGCTTAACTTGACTAGAGTAGTGGCGCGAGGTTTCACATCATTCACTTGTATAGCAATGATGACATCCCAAATATGCTGTGATAATATCATGAAGCCTGTTGCAGTGTCTGGACACACTACTGCCCAATGCTAGAGGAAATGTGGGTCACCAGAAGCCTACGCAAGGACACCAGCAATGTGAGGAGATCCCTTGACCTGCCTCTCCCTAATGGGGGTAATGGGGTTGTTTGATCATAAAAACAGCTTCTACATAACAAAGTTTTCTCTGCACCAAGATCGTGGTTACATTTGATTCCAAGTCTAGATCTTCAATGTGACAGAAAAAGCCAAAAGATTTTAAACACATTTGGAATAAAAACACCCATGAAATTGGGTCAAAGGTCTCAGTTCGGTTTGAGTTCGATTGTTAGAACATGGAAAAAGTTTGAAATCGTACTTCGAACTCAATGAAAGTCTATGGCACCAGAACTCTGAAAATCAAATGTCCCCATTTTGAAGGCTTATATGCAAGTTATTGGCCATAAAAAGGGTATGGGGATCCGGGTACTGCAAAAAACAAAATGTGTTTTTGGTAAGGTTGTAAACCTGGTCTGGTGTTCAAATATTTCACACAATGGTCAGTAAAGATTATGCGGGGATTTCGGGGATTTATCAAAACTGGAGCAGAAGAATCTGGAGCAGTTGCCTATGGCAGCCAATCAGCTTCTCTCTTCAGTTTGTTCAGTTAAGGTTTGAAAATGAAAGGTCAATGCTGATTGGTTGCCATCGACAACTGCTCCAGATTCTGTCTGCTCCAGTATTGATAAATTCCCCTCATCTGGGATTCTCTGTGTTTTAGTGACAGATAAAAAGCCGTTTACCTGTTTTGAGTCAAGTGGCGCAGGCAGTAGTCGGGGTCCAGTGTCCAGTGGTGGAATAGTAGTAGTAGTCTATTATCCAGTGCTGCATACAGTAGAAGGTGTCCTGTGTTCAGTAAAGCAAGCAGCACAGATGAATGCAACAGGCACAGTCGAGTTTGGAGAGCAATTAAACTGGGATGTTTCCTGGTTTTGTAACGCAAGGCTGGGAGGGATCACACACTAGGATACACATTCCAGTTAGTCTGTGTTTTTTGGATGACGCTCATACTTTGGTTACATAAACTCTGTTTAATAAACCTGTGCTAGCTCAGTAGTTAATTATGTAACTTCCAAAGCTTCTTTCCTGGTAGAAAAAGTTGTGTCAACAGCAGTAGCAGGAAAATAAGAAAAAAAATGAAAAATATCAGCTAGTAAGTATGATACAATGATTAATTTCTATCGCCATATTTACAGCTTTGTGTTTTTAAAATTAATTTAATTTAGTGTAATAAATTTAACAATAGCTGATACATACCGCCCACCTTTAGAACATAAATAAGAGGGTCACTTTGAGATGCGGTGCATGTAGCACTTTGTATTGAAAGAATGCCTTGACTACACTGAATTGAATATTGGTTGTGGTTTAAAATACTACGAAGTTTGGGCCTACTAACAGTACACACTGTATCCCACAGTCCTACAGATGCGGATAAACATCAAGACAATATGTAATACATTATAAGTATTTTTCCATAACATATGCTTTTCTGCCCGCAGATTAGGAACACAGAACTAACACTTTGACTAAGCCTACAGAACTTCAATAAAATAGTTGAGGAATAGTTCGTAACCAAGGAATGTTGTAATAAACATGTAATGTATTGCTCAGCTTAGCAAGGTCATAGAGGTCAGGAGTATACACTGAGTGGCCAGATTATTATGACCACCCCATCAGTACTTCGTTGGGCCACAAGATAACTCCACGAGATGACTTTGTTGGGCTGCCTCGTGACTCCGCGAGATGTTGAAAGGTGATGCGAGGAATCTGACACTGCACTGTTGCCCTTCTGTTGTGCGCCAGTCTTGCCACCCTGCGTTCTGCCGTAAAACATTGACTAGTCGCTGACGGCTACAATTCGCACGTTCAGACCCAGATTTGTTGTCTGACAGTCCAGTCTTTAAACACTTTAACAACAGCTGCTCTTGAACATTTAACGAATTCTGCTGTTTTGCTGATACTCGCTCCATGGCTCCGCGCCAACAATCATCCCACGTTCAAAGGCTGTTAAATGGCGTTGTTTACCCATATCTTCAGAAAAAAATCACTTCTACTGTCGTGGTAAACAACCTGCTTCCCTATGTATAATGGTCTGGCCCTCTAGCAACTTCAGCGCGAAACTATAGCTAATTATAGCTAATTTGCCTACAAACATCAGGTGGTCATAATAAACTGGCCACTCAGTGTATAACATAGTGCCCCTTACATTGCTTGTCAGTAGAAAAGGATTCCTTTGCATTGGTAGTCGGTGGGAGGAAGACTGACCAGCCATCAGTGAGAACAAAGCATTGGTGTCAGTGGGATAAGCAAGCACTCCAGCAGTAGAGTTAGTGGTCCTTTTCATTGATATCAGTGGGAAATTACTCACATTGACTCTTGTTCAGTGGTGTACTTACCAGAGAGGTAGAGGTTCATGTCCCCTACTCTGACAAGTGACATCAGCGCCACAACTATGAATGCACTGTCAGTAGTAAGATTTATCTGTCCAACACTGACAGCATAGATGAGTGCTGGAATATTTGTTACTCCACCAGGAAGCAGGACATGTCTTATACCTGTGGGGCACCAGTACTTTGGTGAATTCCCAGCCAGTCCCACTGGATCAGAGACAGTTTGGGAGTGGAGCGGAGAGGGGGTGATGTATTCCAAATCTTTTGGCACTTAAAGTACCATTTAAAGAGCAAATCGGGGCAAGTGGAAGTAATCAGTTCTTTGGGCAGGCTGATAAGCTACAGTAACAGCTGTATTTAAAATGGAACTAATCAGCAGTTAGGCTGCATCTATTATTGCATGCCGACTTATTGTCTCCCACTTGCTTCAGAATTCTGGTTTCAAACCCAAGGCAAACCATACATATAAGACATGAAAGCATGATCTAGTCATGCTCCACGTGTCTTCAGTTGGCCAGACATTTCTGATTATGCTACTGTATGTAAGAAGGCGTGGGGTGAGGAGGAGAAGGACACCACCATTCCACCACCACCACCTTCTTATTAGAATAAGAACAACATTATTCCTAGCTGTAACTTGGTGCCTCTGTTTAATAGGGCAGTAGCTTGCACAGCAATGTTATAAAAAGCCTAAGATATACAAAGATGTTATGCTAGGTCTATATTCCACATTCTACTTATAGAATAACTACAATAAACTTCCTAGTGAAGAAGCAATGGGCTCCCTATGGTGCAAGCTACATGGTTGAGCGTAGCCGTAGGTGTGTGTGATTAATGTCAAATAGAACTATTTATCTTGTCTATAGAGAGCTCATTATTTAATCGCACATTGACTTACTGCAAGTATACTGCAAATACTCACAGACTTTTTCAGATGAAGATAAAAAGCCTATGTAGCCGAGGCCCCAATTTCAAATATCTAACTTTTGCTGCAGGTATGTGTACATTTACTTAAGGAGTTGTGGATGTTTAAAGCAGATCTGTAAAATAAATGAATCTTGGACCTTTAAATCTGAACTTTATGTAAACCGCTAAATATGCAAGTTGAAATATATATAAATAATACAAGTAGTAAAGTCAAACACTTTTGGCTCAACTTTTCTTTTGGATCGCAGGAGTATAATTTACGAATGTACTCCTGTGAGGGGGGCTAATGGCTGCCATTTGCTGACAGCGCAGAGCTGTGCTACAGCCAGTAACAATATAGTCATGATCCACCCCACTGCCTGATTGGCAGCTGGCTCTGCATCTAGAGCCAGAGCCAGCTGTAACTGCCCCTCCAATGATAGCTGGAGGAACAGAGAGCAGAGGGGGAATCCCTGTGTCGTGTGGAGGAGAACATGAGCTGAGCAGTCACATGACAACCCAGCTCTCGGTATATAGAGCCACCTTGTGGCAGCTGCAGTGTCCCAGGCCAGCTCCAAGTATTGGGAAGAGTATATTTTACTCTCTCAATACTACTTCAGATGATTTTCTTGCAGAAGAATACGTTATTCTGTTCAACCAGTCGTGTGAGCTAAATGCTCATGCCAGACAGCACAGTTGGGCCAAAGCAGTCTCTTGTAAATCTGCTAACGTAAACCGTTTCTGAGAGATACGCAAGAGCTACCACTTCTGACCTTCTGAAAATGCTTGTTGCCTGTTTGCTCTGCTGACCAGCTAGCTTCAATGAGTTGTGATTCAGTGACCTGCAAAAACAAGACTTGAGCAAAGTAGACTTTCAACCAGGGTACACTGGCACTGTGGGGGGCCAGGGGGGCCTCAAACCTTTCACACAGGAAAAAATATTGCATAGTACTATAATGTTAACTACCAAATGATATCAAATGATATCTTTTTCTGGAATGAAACAGGTGTAGGCCTGCAAATGTATTCCATTCAGTTCCTCCCACTGAGCTTGATGTGCCTATAATTGGGATTTAACAGGAATGTTTGAATAGTGTTTTTCTATATAGTTTATTTCATTATGTCCAGAACAAAAATGTTTCATTGTTGTAGCCAAGTACATTTTAAATACTGTATATGACGATTTAATTGTTACCCATTTGAAACCAACAAACAGGCCAGCTATTCAAAGCGGCAGAAAAGTAACAAATGTGTTTTTTTTGTGTAGCGCCAAGTTGGGAGGGTTGGTGGTGGCGGCACTTCAAGGAAACTTAATGAGATCAATATGTGGTTTGCCATAGCTGGCCTTCTTATGAAAATGTTGGTTGGTTGGCTGTATTTAGATCCTAATGTTACATCATGTCTATGAGAACTTGAATCATAACTATTCCATGGGTACTAGGCTAGTCACACTGGTTTACAAGTCTTTTAGGGGTCACAAGGTGTGGATTTGTTTTGCATTTTGTCATTATACTTTAAATACCTGGAAAGAGACTTTACCATGTGTCACAGTTTCCTTTAGCTGTAAAAAACAGAGTGTAAAAAATTGTTTACATCATTGCAAATCAACTTTTATTTAACAGAAATATTAAAAAAAAGCAAATAATTCCAATAAATCAGACGTTTTAAACACATGTTCAAAGCTAAGCAAAAACGATCAACTTCAACCTAAACGGAAGAGCTGTTCTGGATTATTGATCACCACCGTCACTCAAAACTAATATATCCAGTGGTCAGTGAACCCTGTGACTTGTTATATATTTGGGGAATTCTAATATAAAGA
>NW_017307127.1:134738-155157 GCF_000935625.1 Nanorana parkeri
TGGAGTAGGCTGACCCTTTATGTTACTATTTTATAAGGATTCACTATTTATTATCAGACCCTTGCATGCATTTGTCCCAGGCAGCCTTATTCGTGAACCCAATCACACAACAAGCTAGACGTGGTCCGGCATTTCCATTTTCCAGACTGGCCTGGTTATTGCCTTTGCCGAGGTCATCAAGAAACTTGTGGAGTACAACGGATCTACCCATAACAGAGACTGGGCCAAAAAGGCTAGCTTCAAGATTAGAGAGGTGTTGTTGGATCTCTCCATTCTGAACATGGAAATTGCCAAAGTCTCCAAGATGATGAGGGTGGTTTACAGAATATGGATTGTAGTGTCCGCCAGCAGAGTCGCATCCATTACTGAGGTCACCAAATGTGTGGATGTGAATGGCTCTTGCAGATCCAATTGGATTCAAAGGAAATCCTTGTACAGCAAAGTGTGCCTCCAGTTTCCCTTGTGGATAGGCTTGCTTAAACAGGATTTGTCCAGTGATTTTAGGTTCAGTCACATTCAGTTTAGGATTAGGTTGCAGATTACAAATAGCATATAGCATCCTGTCAGCATTATTTAGTAAGGGATATTTGCTACCATATACATTCCACAAATCATTAACTTTTTCATTGATGTCATTTAATATGTCAGCTTGACTTCTTTGCCGCACCACTGCTTGGACACTACAGGATGTATAAACCAACAGGATGAAGGACAAGCACAATACACAGTGCATGATGCAATGAACCCTGAAAAATAAAAATATATTATAGATTGAGATCACATTATTCAACCATTGCTCCATAGCTAAAGAGTCTGGTCCAAAACAGAACTGGACACAGCTATAGAGTAGAGTAATTTCTATGCATAGTGATGGAACCCCTTTTCAAGCAGTGCCCTCTAGAGGTAGCATGATGGACATGTCTTGCACTAAACTCAGGAGTTACATTTTAAAAATACATTCAAGTACCTGAACTATTAACAAAAATGTATCTTATTTGTGTATCACTCATCTGTAGATCCTCAAATCATCTCTGAATTGGTGCTGACACTGTCCTTCCTTCTGGAGGGGGGCTACTTTTGTTCCCCATGGTCCCTGTGTGTGTTGAAAAGTAGTCACCACTGCAAGCTTGCTCCAGTGATAGACTTACTTCCATACAAATAAGTTAACAAAACGTGAGATTGTAGTCCCTCACAGGAGTGAGGTTGGAGCGGAGTCTACTTTACAACACACAGGGACCATGGGGAACAAAAGCAGCCACCCTCCAGAAGGAAGGACAGTGTCAGCACCAATTCAGAGATGATTTGAGGATCTACCGCCGAGTGATAGACAAATAAGATACATTTTTTTAAATAGTTCAGGTACTTGAATGTATTTTTAAGATTTAACTCCTGAGTTTAGTGTCACTTTAACTGAAGTCTGTTATTGGCTACTAAGTTGCAGTTGGTGAGGGTGCTCTCCGCACACCTTTCAGCAGTCCCGGCCAATAAACAAAAATGGTGCTTGTAGTAACTACCACGGATGGCACCGTGCAAAATACAAAGTAGAAAAAATATAGGTCACCAGCACTCAAAATAATTTAAATAAATAAGTCCTTTTTATTGGACAATTGTGTCACGATAATCAAAAAGGCTCTTTTTGATTATCGTGACACAATTGTCCAATAAAAAGGACTTATTCATTTAAATTATTTTGAGTGCTGGTGACCTATATTTTTTCTACTTTGTTATTGGCTACTGTCGTTACATATCACTGGACTCAATTTACTGAATAAGCACGATTACATGGACTTCTTTTCTTTCAATTCCGTACCAATATCATTGTTTAGTAAAAACAATATTTTACTAAATATGAATGCACACTTTAAAGTCTTATTTGATATACAGTATCTATGCAGCAGCTATGTTTACCCATTTAAAGAAATAGGAAACCAGTTTACTATTTCAGACACAAAACAGCAATTTGATCTGTGTAGGGGGAGAAGAAAAGGTCTGTCATTTATCAATACACTACTTGCTTGATTCAAGGGTCTCCTTTTGTAATTTACTGCTATATCAATTATAGGTTTGAACAGCAGAATGGTCGTCAAAGACGGATGCACCAAAAATTTAGGCCGCTGAAACAAATTAGCCGAAAGTGATACTATGGGCAAAATGCCGCTAGTACAAAAAACAGTTGAAAATGCAGTGCATCCCTAGCTTCTCTCCTCCGTGTTGGGATCCCAGCTGCAAGCTTTGGTCTGTGTCCCCTCCAATCCACGCTGCTTTCCCCTGCCTGTTTCAGCAGAGGAAGCAGGCAAAGGGGACACAGAGCTGATCCAGCTGCCGGCGCCCTGCGGGGAGGAGAAAGCTGTCAGGAGGCCGAGTGGGGCAGTGCAGGGAGGGGAAAGCTGTCAGGAAGCTAAGTGGGGTGGAAAGCTCCAGTGGGAGGGGGCAGAGCTTCAGGATCAGTAACAAAAATTGTAATATTTACTGATCCTTCGCTGTACTCAAACACCAAGTGATTAGTACTGATGGGTGACAGGCCCCCTCCTGGCTGCAGGCCCTCATTCAGTGCTGGAATGGTCAGTCTGCCCCTTGTATGAAGATCCAGTGTCTGAAATGATTATAGTGCTCAAGGTAAGGAATACTACATCCCAGGAGACATCACTCGACCACCTCCATCAGTCTTTAGTGTTTACATCTGCTTACTGTCGGACTATCACTGCATACTCTTGTGAGTAAGATTTTTAAATAAAGGTGTTTATATTGGTGTGCACTATGATGTGTGCTTGTTTTCTTTTATGCATTGTTTGGAGAACCAGCGGTGAGGGGAATTTACATCCAAACGGCTGTAGATTGTTATAGACCAGAGGGATTCAAGCTGTGTAGTCCAGGGGTCTCAAACTTAATTTACTCGACTCAATATTTTTCTCTCATGGGGGCCACTTGCCAAATTCCCTACTTAAAAATAAAATTTAACTATATCCGTTATGGTACCCCAGACACTAATACACACACAATAAGGCCCCATTCATAGCTGTAAAGTTGAGGTGTGATTTGGGATTCCTGCGTCAGGAACTTGCGTTTTCCTGATATGGCGTTTACAAGCGGCAGCTGTCACCCATTTAAGTTAATGATCAGGTGACAGCGGCTGCATGTAAACAACTGCACAATGCATGTAATGGTATGTGATATGATTACATGCGGTTAGAAATCACTCTCCCTAGATGCATCGATTGAGAGTGATTGATCTCTAACCAAATGTAATCATATCACACAGCATTACATGCGGTGTGCAGGTGGTTACATGGAGCTGTGGTCACATGATCAGTAACTTGAATGGGTGACACCTGCCAACTTGTAAACACCAGATGAGGGATTTCTGCTGCAGGAAAATGCAAGTTCCGGACGCAGGAATCCTAATTGCACCTAAACTTGCAGATATGATTGGGAACTTATTCTGTGTGCGTGTGTGTCCATAGTACCATATTAGATATAGGTAAAACATTTTTTTGGAAGTATTAAAATTGTGAAGTGGCCCTCAAGTAAATTGAGTTGGAGACCCCTGGACTACACAGCTGGAATCCCTCTTGTCTATAGCATTCTACAGCCGTTTGGATGTAAATTCTCCTCAGCTGGCTCTCCCCACGATGCTGTATCCTAAAAGAAAACAAGCACACACCATAGTGCACACCAATGTAAACACCTTTATAAAAAAAAAGCTTACTCACAAGAGTATGCAGTTATAGTCCAACAGTAAGCAGATCTAAACACTAAATATTCTGATGGAGGTGGTTGAGTGATGTCTCCTGGGATGTAGTATTCCTTACCTTGAGCACTATTATTATTTCAGACACTGGATCTTCATTTCTCCTTGGACTTTACATTTGTTACTTATACTTTTTTTTGGTATCACTGTTTGATTTTACTCTGTTTCCATTTTTTGACACGTATTTCCATTGTGTGCATATCTATAGTCACATGGTTTTGATTGTAGCCGGACACTATATTGTTCTATTGTGCTTTATTAATTTGTTATACCTGCCAAGAAATAAAAGAGCATTTAGATCCGCCTTTCTCAGCCAGGGTTCCTCCTGAGTTTGCTAGGGGTTCCTTAAGCAATGGTGAATTCCACCAATGCACGGGGGCCCTTCTGCACTGACCACCAATGCATGTAGGGGCACATCAATCAGTTTAGTGCAGTTAGAGAAAACGGAATTCTATGTGACCACTATCCAATTAAAAACGAAACACATGTATACAGAGCTAAACCTGCATGAAGACAGGAACACTTAAATGCAGGACAGCTTGATCCCCCCCCGTACAGAAAAAAACAATCAAACCATACTACCCCTGCACATATAAGATAATACACTACCCCCCCCCCACATATATACTGTATATATACACCCCCCCACATATATAAAATACAACCCCATTCCCCCTCCACACACATACTGTATATAAAATACATCACCGTTATCCCACCCCCCCTCCCCCGCACATAATAAAATAATAGAGCCCCCTCTCCTGCTTATCTTTTTTGCAATGAGGAGACATGATCCCTGGTGATCCAGTGGTCGATTTATAGGTCTGCTGCAGACCTTACTAACCCATCCTTGCAGCCATCGTTCACTGAAAGATTTCAGTGCACTGGCCAAAAGGATCCGAGTGGCGGCACAGAGAAGCAGCTATGTGGTCTGCATTGCATCCGACAGATGCAGACTGTGTAGCTGCTCCCGCAAGTCAGGTACGCGGTCCGTGACCACATACCTGATTTGTCAGCTGGCTGCATGCCACATAGTACTGGCAAGAGGGACGAAATTGGCCCATGGGCCGATACTTTGGGACCCCCTGGTATACTCCATACACGGAGCTTAAAATAGAAGCCATCATGGTAAAACAACATAAAGAGTTGTACCATTGGATGAGCAATCGCTGGCAGCTACACAGTGAGGGGTGGCCAAGGGATCAGCGTTATGAGACCGACTTATTAGGTCGCAGGAGAAGGTGAGAGAGTCACTGAAAAAGGGTTAACACTAAAGACACTGACTGAGGAATTTATATAGCACCAACAATTTATGCAGCACTTGTATATTAACATCATAGGCTGGCCTCAAGGAGCTTACAATCTAAGGTCCCTATCTTACTTACATACGAGGGCCAATTTAGCTTCCAGCATGTCTTAGGAATGTGGGAAGAAACCCATGCAAGCACAGGGAGAACATGCAAACTCCTGTAGTGTCCTGATCGGGATTTTGAGCTGGAGACCCTTAGTGCTGCTAGGCAGAAGTGCTAACCACAGCGCCACTGTGCCACCCGTGACATGTGACGTCTCCTGGGATTTAGCATTCCTTACCTTGAGCACTATCATCATTTCAGCCATTGGATCTTCATTTCTCCTTGGACTTTACACTTGTTACAAATACATTTTCCATACATAAAGTCACATTGTTTTGATTGATTGTAGCTCACCACTATATTGCTCTATTGCATGTTAGCAATTCGTTGTATTTTTAGTTTATATTGGCGTGGGGTATATACAGTCATGGCCAAAAATATTGGTGGAGGGTCTTTATCCACCATTCGAACAATACTTCGTTGCAATCTTTGATCAATTGTTCTCTTTTGTCCACATCCAGGGAGATTAGCTACAGTGCCATGGGCTGTAAACTTCATGACAATTTTGCATACAGTGTACACAGGAACATTAAGATCTCTGGAGATGGACTTGTAACCTTGAGATTGTCCATGCTTTTCCACAAAAACTTGGAATGCAATTTGGAGAAGGTGCCAATAATTTTGTCCAGTCCATTTTTGAAGTTTTGCGTGGAATGTGCCAGATTTGGCTTTTTTTACCCTCCACCTTTTTGTGTCATACCAATACAAACAAAAGAACACATGAGAATGCCTAAACATTTGTAATTGCAACAATTTCTGCGCAAAGTGGTGCATTATCTGACAGAAATGCAGGGGTGCCAATATTTTTGCCCATGACTGTATATTGGTTTAATAAACGAATACAACAAATCGTTGCACTAACAGCATCTGAAATGAAGTGCTTCCACCTATACATCACAGGTAAACTGAGCCGGTACTAATAGGATCAGATCTCCCTGGTGTAGACTGAGTTGCTTTGTGTATTCTGTGTGTAGTACAATACAGATGAAATGCTGCTTACCTGTGCAGCGGCGTGACTCCTGTGTCCAGTCAAGCAGGTATCCCAGATGAATGCTCTCTGTGCAGCCAGTCTGCTATGTGCACTGGTTTTGTAAGCCACTGCCGGGGGAGGGGGGGTCACACTGACTGGGATGCACATTCCAGCTTCCAGCCAATCAGTGCAACTTCACCAGTCAGGGTCTGACCTACAGGTGAGCGGCGCTTGCTAGAGTTGTTATTATATATATATGTCAAAGTTTTACACATATATAATATAAACCTCCAAGTTGTCCAGATTGCACTCACGGCCTTGGACCAGTATGACGTCAAAATTTGTTTAAAGTGACATTAAACCCTCAGATTTTTTAACATCAAACAATACTGTGATGTGTGCCTTACTGTAATCCATGGTTGTTTCCCTTCTCTTTGCTGCTCTTCCTTTTAAATCTGTATCTGTTCTCATGCTCTGCAGAACTTCTGTTTTGCAGCAGACTGCCTTGTCTCAGGAATGGATACACGGTGTCTGTGTATACATTTGTATAGGCTTGTAACCTGAGCCAGCACTACAGGAAGAGGCCCTGAGCTGAAAAGGGAAGTTCTCCCCCAGCATGAGAAGACATGAGGATTTAAAAGAAAGAGCAGCAAAGAGAAGGGAAACAACCATGAATTACAGTAAGGCGCACATTACAGTATTGGTTTATGTTAAAAAATCTGAGGGTTTAATGTCACTTTAAGATTGCAAACTGCGGTCACCCATAGCAACCACATAGGCTGATATTGGTGACCTCTCCTTCTGAAAATACTAGCTGCCTGGCAGTCTTGCTGGTCCAATAACTTAAAGCAGTCACCCTAAAATGTAAGTTTGTGGCATTCTTTACACTTTTTATTATTTACCTTTTTTCCAAGTGGCCCTGCTTCTGTCACCATTGTTGCATTCCATTCTCCTCCTGCAGCGTCCTGGGATACTGACATCACATACCACAAAAAGCTGCAGGAGGAGAAATCTTTCCTTTCATGTAAATAGACCCGGCACAGATTTCACACATGTGCAGACCAAGATCTGGTGCCGTGTCTATTTACATACTATTCTATTAATGGAGCATAGTAATCAGGCCCAGGGTCATCCCTATAATGGGAAGCCTGAGGTTATTGCCTCAGGCGACATCTCCTTGGGACACGTGAGAGGGGGGCTGGCATAGCAGTCTGTTTTACAATATTTGCAGCGTACATGAAACAGAAAAAGCAGTGCGCCTCTCTAGTGTAGAAGTCTAAAATGTTAAAAAGCAAGAATGCCTGTAGTGTGCTGGGGGTCAATCTGCACTGAATGAACCTCAGATGTCAGTCACATCAGGACATGCGGTCTGAAGCAATCCTCCTTCTGCTAACATGACAGGCACGGTTAACGCGTTTCTGGGGCAGTATCCCCTTTGTCAGAACCTACCAGTCCCCTCCATCTGCTTCCTACAAGTCTTGAAAGTAACCAATCCGCAGCCGGCAGAAGTGTGACACGATGAGTGGTGAGCCAATGGACTTCGTGCCAATCCACTTTTCGTAAGTGATCACATTACCGGCAGCCCTCGGCAGCATTCAGCTCACTTCACTTCTGCTGGGTTATTCACTCGGCTGTCTTCGGGAGCTTTGTGAATATCCCCCTAAATGTATTGCTCCTTCATATAAAATAAGTGTTAGCGTTTATTTTACTATTCCTGCAAGGATAATCCACCAAACATTCCTTCCTTGGATATCTGCTGGATATGTGGATTTGTGTCCTTAGCTACCAATCAAATGTCAGTCCTATGACATAGAATGTGGAGCATAGATGATGCAGTGATGAGAACGTAGAGTTTGCACAGATCAGCCACAATTCATGTAAGTACATAAGAATAAAATCTACCGGCCCAGAAATGCAGCCTAGCATGTGCCGCTTGTATAATGATATTATTCCCGTGGCAGAACTCCAGGGGAACGCTGATCGGAAAATCTGGTTAGTGATTTGGTCTGAGATGGGTAAATCAACCTGTAGCCTGTTTTATATTGAATAAATCTCCCCCCGCTCTCATTATTTCTGTCTGTTCTCCTGGAATTTAACAATCTTCAGCCATTTATTTGACTAAATTACCTTCTCAAAGTCTTGTGGAAGTTAAGTGCCACTTAGGCTGCCATATTTATCTCTTGTAGATCACACTCATCATTTATATTCAGATATCACACGTCATGCTGCAACAAGACACTCTATTAATCTGCTCAAATACATGTTTTATGTCTCTGTGCTTGGATGCAGCTGGATTTTATCCAAGAAGGTAAATATTACAAGGAACCAGCTGAGCCTCCTGTCTGGTGCCATGGCCCGTACTCCCAGACACAGTGCTTGTTCCGGGGCAGGCATGGCACTGGGCATAATGCTATACAAGTCTGCTCTGTATTGGAACTAGTTGGAAGTCAGGCAATGGTAGCTTCCAACCCTGGACAGAAGCCTTTTGCTGTGACAGATAGCTGCCATCTGAACAGGTTCCTTTAAAGATGAACTACATGCAAAAGTGCACCCAACTGTTGCAGTAGGGCCACCACCGCACTCTAAGGGTTAAATGCTCATTTTTGTCTAGGTGCTAAAAAAAAAAGTTATCCTTACCCGAACTACCAAGCCGGCTGCCTGCTTCTCCAGTGACTGAAGCCGCTCTCCTCCTACATTGTAGCATCCTATATGTACACATTCGGTGTATAGAATGTGACAATTTCCAGGACCTTAGCCCGTTTTAAAGGAGGGGGGGAGAGGCTCCAGTGACCGGTCTAAGAACAAGCCAGCTGGGAAGATCAGAAAGAGTATAACTTCTTTGTTTTTAACCTTCCAGTGCAAGGGTAGTCCCACTGCAAGGGTTAATACAAAGTCTGCCAGGAGCTGTGCTCTCAGTGCCTGTTCACACTATCCAGTGTGTTCAGGGCACGTTTTTTTGCCATGAAACAAAGGTGCCCTACGTTCTGGGGCAGGAGGGGGCGTGGCGGTGCCATTAATTTCAACCCCAGTGAAATCGCCCGTACCGGATCGCAAAAATAAATCGTACATGCACTATTTTTTTGTGATCACAACGCACTGGAACACAGGACATTGCGTTCTGGAGCGTGGAACATTTCTGCAGTGCCACTGAAATGAAAGGCTCCACCACGTCCCCCTCACGCCCCAGAACGCGGGGAGCCTTGTTTATGTGAATCAGTGCATTCATGACACGGAACTGTGCTCTGATCACACTGGATAGTCTGAACGAGCCATAAAGGAGGTTTAAAACAATGTACGTTTAACACCCTACCCGCAGACTTTTCACTGCTCCAACCTCCCTTTAGTGTCCAGACGTCCTGTGAAAAGTCAGCCAGGTCATATAGACTAATAGTTACATTCCTAAGCTCAGCACTTGGGGTGTCCAGTACATATTTGTGGGTTACCCCTCTAGTGACTATTCCTACAGTACAATACGAAACAATGACAGCTCCCCCCCTCTTCAACAGCCCTATCCAGTCCTAAATTATCACTTAAAGGCGTATGTATAAATTATTTTCAGAGCCATTCATCCTGGAAAATGACATGTACGTTCGTTGTCTGAGAGTGGGCACAAAAACAATTGTTATTAGCAGGGCTTGAAAAATGTTAGGGTCTCTCACCGGTCAGTCAAAAATGTCACCAGTCAGCATGACCGGACTATAGCCCTGCAATTTATGTTAAACCGCAAAATCGCAAAAAACGACCACACTGAAAATTGGTCATAGGTGACGCTTAAAACACTTTTTTTGCGTTTTCATCAGTTTAGTGTTATCAGTAATTAATGGCCCTAAAATTATTGCTCACACTCCGACGTTCGCGGTTATGCAGGTGAAACTCGAATAATTAGAATATCGTGCAAAAGTAATGGCAGTAATTGCTGCAAAAGGGGCCCAAACCAAGTACTGAGTACATATGCATGCTTGTACTTTTCAGAGGTCCGATATTGTTCTATGTACAATCCTTGTTTTATTGATTGCATGTAAACTTCCTGCATTCCGGCCTGGAGAGTAGATCAAAGGGAGATCGTGTACTGATCTCCCTTTGATCTCCTGTCACAGAGCCGTGCCGGTCCCGGGCCGCATCGGGCACAGCGGATCTCGGGACCGGCAACGGCAGTGACAGCTGCTGGTAATACAAGCAATCGGGCGTTTCGAGACGCTCAGTCGCTTGAATGTAAAGCTGCTCGTCGGGCTCCGCCGTCCTCTCGTCACAGACGAGCGGACAAGTGGATTTTTCAAGCCCTGGTTATTAGTATCTTTTCAGGTAAAATGTAATATAAGGGAAATACAGCATTATGTCCACTTGATGGAGCAGAGAAGCATGGGAAATAAACATTGATTTCCTGTAGGGATGCACTGATACCGTTTTTTCGGTATTGAGTACTGATATTTTCGGTACTCGCCGATACCGAATACCGGAAGTCCTATTAAGGAAGCCGGGCTGCGTGTAATGGCTCGCCACCAGGCTTCCCGATTAGCTGGGAAGCAATCTCGATTCACCCTCGTTACCAAGTCACGAGGGAGCATGGACTGCCTTCTGTTCAAATCAGGAAGCTGGGAGGTGAGTCATTACCCACTCCCCAGCTTCCGGATTGCCCGGGAAGCCCGCTTCATGCTCCCTGGTAATGAGGGAGCATGGAGCCAGCTTCCCCGCCAATCAGAAAGCCGGGCAGCGTGTATATTGACTCGCCACCCCGGCTTCTTGATACTAGAAGTTCCCGTATCAGGAGCATTTCGGCGAGTACAAGTAATGTTCTCCTCAGCTCCATCTAGTGGACCTATTGCAATATTTTTCCCTGATCTTACATTTGACCTGAAATGAAAATATAAACATGTATTAATAACATTTGTTTTTGCCTCCATTTCCACAGAATGAACTAAAAGATTTTTTACATCATGGACAGAGTAAGGGAGGGCTATAACCCCTGTCATATTCTTTGCCCTCTGTGTCCTTTTTGTGGGATTTCCCTACACTTCCTGTCTGATAAACACAACAGGAAGTGAAAGAAGATTCCTTTAAAGTGAGGGAAATCCCTGGTCACCAGAACTAGTGTCCCCCTTGGAAGATTTTCTAAAAATGTGGGATTTTCTTTAACTTTCACTGATAACAGTCAAACGGTCACCAGGACAAATAGAGGGGATGAATCTCCCTAATGGGGGACACAGAAAGCAATAAAAACCTGACAGGTGTTCTAATCCCTCTCCACTCCATACAAAACTGAGCAGTTCTGCTTTAAGCCGTCTTAGAAGGGGTCCCACAGGATGACATCCACAACCTGTTGGCATTCTCAGCATCTTCAGTAATTCTGTATATGTTGTCTCGCCCTCTAGTGGTGAGAGGCTGAAATACAAACATGTGTTACTCATTAACTTGTATTACAAGTGATTTACCCGTCTACAAATAGCTGATTGGTTGCCATTACCGGCTGCTTCATATTCTGTCTGCTCCAGTTTTTATACATCCCCTCCCCATATTGTATCTGAGAATAGTAAATATGGCTCCTTTCACATATAAGAATGCCTCCAAACACCCAACATCCAATTAGCACATTACATCATGTACATATTTGATCACTATTAGTATCAAACCATCTTTCTAGGTATGTATTGCATTTTGTTGTTGTTGAAGTGATGGGTATTCAGATGGGATTCACTTAAAGTGTTTCTTGGATGGTAATCCGCTTCATTGGAAGTATTTAAGGCACCATTTTTATTTCTTTGTTACTGGTGTTTATACAGCGCCAAAAATGTACGCAGCACTTTACATACTGCACATGCGCATCAGTCCCTGCCCTCAAGGAGCTTACAATCTAAGGTCCCTATCTCACATGTACACATACAGGGCCAATTTAGGAGCCATTTGGCCTTCCAGCAAGTCCTTGAAAAGAGTACCTGGAGGAAACCCACACAAGCACAGGAAGAACATGCAAACTCCATGCAGATAGTATCCTGAACGGGATTAAAATAGGAACAATGAGCATATAGTATGATAACAAACAACATAACCATCATATTCATCACAGATTGACAATCTTACTTGCAGGGGAGTCCCGAGGCCGGGTGTCACCCGGTCTCGAGACCGGGTGACACCCCGCCGTGTCATCGCGAATGCGCGGCCATCTGATTGACGCCTGCCGGTGGTCATCTTGGTGATGGACGCCGGCAGAGAGAGGAGGGGACTCCTCCTCTCTCCTGACACTGTCGGGCTCTCGGTCCATGACCGAGTTCCTGACATTTTAGGGAGGGTGACACCAAAATGACTGTCAGTCATTTTGGTGTCACCCCTGCAATGGTGTCACAGGGGTGCGGGCCGCACCCCTCGCACCCACCTTGTGACGCCACTGCTTACTTGATATACTTAGTGAGCCAACAAGGAGCCAACTTTCTGGGAACATCAGTTAGCTGGATAACTAAGTGCCGGTTCACACCCAAGCATTTTGCTAAACACATGATACAGTGCGTTTAGCGCACACATTGCCATTCATCTATATGGCACCCCAATGCACCTCCTGGTGGCTGTGTATTGCACTGAAGAAAAAAAAGTAGTGCATGCACTATTTAACACCACACTGCAACACAGAGTACTGCAGGTTGCTCTGCACAGCCGCAGTGAGGCATGTGGAGATGCCACTCAAATAAATGGCAATGCACCTATCACAGGATACTGCATGCTAGGTGCACTGTGTGATAGCATATGCTAAACACATGATATTATAAAGTAAAAACAGAAAAAATGGCAAGCGCACTACTGTGGTGGTAACTGTTGGCGGTTTTGGGTGAGCAAGCTTCTAAAACATGGAGAGGAACCCTGTATATAGATATGGAAAAGATAAAGAAGGAGCGCTACAACCCAGAAATTTGTGGTACTTGTTAGGCCAGTTTATGAATGGATTGCAGTGTTATGCATGGAAATTGTATCTGCAATATTTAGGAATCAGTGACTCACTGTTAGATGGACGTGGTGATTCCCTGTCAGTGAAGAATGGATGGCGTTGGCAGCTTGAGGTCACGAAAGGCTCCTGTAGCTGGACCACATGAGTATTATGGGCTAGGGTTTCGACCTGTTCAGGATTCACCCGGACAGTCCGCGTTTTGAAAGCTGTGTCTGGGTTTCTTGGCAGCAGAAACCCGCACACAGGATGTCAGGCAGACAGGGACAGCCAAAATTAAGGTAGGGGCTACTGGCCCCCCACAAAAAATATTTTCAACTGTGATTTTTACATATGAATGGGTGGAGCTATTTACATATGAATAAGCCACGACTCGTTCTCCCCAAAAAAGTCCATGCATTGCTAGAGTGTTCGGGTTTTGAGTGAAGAAAAGGTGGCAACCCTACTATGGGCTGAACTTTAAAAAAAATCTAACAGATTCCTCCATCCACGCTAATTGGCATGGATGGATCAATGTCCCGCTGCAGCTATTGTTTTGTGACAGTGGGCACATGCTTTTCGTCCCAGCTCCTTCTACAAAAGTCAATTAGTCACCTTTTGTTGAGCCTGCTGGGTCACCCACTGTTAGAATTTTGATTACTATGAACGGCTGAAATTCTAAAGGTGTCCATACACACACCTTGCGATAATCGCGGGAAATCCCACGATCGTACGATTATCGTAAGGTGTGTGGAAGCCGTGCAACCTCTACTACTGTAAGGTCGCATGACTTTTATCTCACGAACATGTTTGAAAACCCACCGAGCATCATACAATGTTCGGCGGGTGTGTAGCATGTTTGTAAGATATAAGCCGGACGGGCTGGTGTGCGCAAGCGCACACTGCCCGTTCGGCTTTGCGGTCATTGGAAGCCCGCCCCTCAGAGGGGGCACGGCTTGCGATCATCGCAAGTACGATTTGCCTGTCCAAGATAGGCAGATCGTACGTTTTTTTAATTACCTTACAACCATCGCAAGACAGAAGTCTTGCGATGGTTGTAAGGTGTGTGCCCAGCATTACAATTAACTGCAGATTTTCTGTGGTCAGATGGAAAAAGTGCAACAGATTGGCCCAGGTTTAAGATTACTCCATCCACACAATTATGTGTAGATGGAGGAAACTGTTGCACCTTTTCCATCTGACCATAGAAAATCTGCAGATAATTGTAAGGTGTATGGCCAGCTTTAAGGTGCCCATACCCTGTACGATTCTCGTACGAGAATCGTACAGGGTATGGGCACCTTAAAGCTGGCCATACACCTTACAATTATCTGCAGATTTTCTATGGTCAGATGGAAAAAGTGCAACAGATTGGCCCAGGTTTAAGATTACTCCATCCACACAATTATGTGTAGATGGAGGAAACTGTTGCCCCTTTTCCATCTGACCATAGAAAATCTGCAGATAATCGTACAGTGTATGGGCACCTTAAAGCTGTCCATACACCTTACGACCATCGCAAGACAAAGGTCTTGCGATGGTCGTAAGGTGTATGGACACCTTTACAGTGTATGGCCAGCCTTAGTACAACTAATCGTTTTAAATGGGTGAGTTTCATGTTCTGAAGGTTGCCCATCCGTTTCCAGCAGGTGCATGGGTTTGATTTTATAGAACTGCATGGCTAGGAGTAGAATACGCAGCAGGAATATATTTATGTGCAATGGCTAGTTTACATCCATCACTCAGAGCAGCTGAATGTTACTCCGTACAAGCTTCACTTAGTGACACAAGCAAAAATGTTACTGAACATTTCTTGTCTTTCCAAGAGTATATCCGGGAAAAGAATGAAGGCAATAGACGTGTTGATGGGTTAGGTTAGTGTTTTGCCCAGAGTCGTCTTTGGCGCAAGTAGTCAGAACTGATTAGGTGCATTGTACACAATCATCAGCTCATAGCTCCCCTGCCAGGAATTAGTGGAAGCAGAATAGATATGGGTTCGCAGCCCATTGTTTACTTCCAGTCATGCACAGCTAGATCATTCCTTGTTATTCAACACGTCTAATTAGACAGACAAAAACACATTAACAATCGCTCTGCTAATCTAGAGATCTCTCTGTGGATCTGAAAACTAAAACCAGAAACAGACCCGTGGAGAAAACATCTCAATAAAAGCCGTGTATGTAACAGGTATAAAGGTTTACTTCTCTTACACCCAGAAATGTGATGTAGATGAGAAACTGAGAAAATGAAAACTACATACTTCAGGGCCAATTATCAAAAGAGTATACGCTTCCACCCTCTTTTTCTTAATGTATTAGCAACCTCTAATGACAAAAAAAAAAACACAGGAAAGAGGACATTGTATTTCCTCCAACTCCAAGCGGTACACAGCTGCAACTGGTGTCAAGTTCAGTATGAACAATGATGTATCTTATTTGCGTCTCACTCAGCTGTAGATCCTCCAATCATCTCTGAATTGGTGCTGACACTGTCCTTCCTTCTGGAGGGGGGCTACTTTTGTTCCACATGGTTCCTGTGTGTGTGTGTTGTAAAGTAGCCACCGCTCCAAGCTCGCTCCCGTGATGGACTACAATCTCCTGTTTAGTTTACCAAATGTGGCAAACACTATTTTTTGCAATTGCACTGGACCAGAACGCAGGCATTGTTGTGCCACGCTTTCTGGTGTGGGCGATCTCACTACCCCCTCCCGCCCCAGAACGCAGGGGGAGTTTAGTATGTGACACTGTGCATTCCAGCAGCTAACCGTGCTGGAACGCACTGTAACTTGTGTGAACATAGCCCTCAGAGATGATTGGAGGATCTACAGCCGAGTGATACACAAATAAGATATGCCTGTGAAGGTTCTTACTCATCCAGGTCATGGTATATCTGTAAAATATAAGTCAAGGCAACTGGACTTGCTGTATTTTTCTTGAACGTCTTCAAGAAAAATACAGCAAGTCCATTTGCCTTGACTTATTTTTTACAGACACAAATAAGACAGTTTTTGCTAATAGTTAAGGTACTTGAATGTATTTTTAAGATTTAACTCCAGAGTTTAGTGTCATTTTAAGTATGCTGCCTTGTGCCTTCCACTGCAATACTTGCCTTATAAAAACCAGCTTGTTCAAAACAATGGTAGTACACTTTTAATGTCTTATTGATGCCATCCTTATGCTTTATAACACCAAATATACAAAAACAAATCTATTGTGCGGTCCTCTGGGCCTTTCTTCTGTAAATTGTCCTAACTACAAGAAATTGTACAAAGCAAATTTGACATAACAGAAAACATATGGACCGTCTGCCTAATACCAGGATGTTTTTGTCTCATTTTTAAGGCACCAACATATGAACCCCTCCGAAAATGTTCCTGGGAACCGGAGCTTTTGCCATGTGTTTGTTTAACCATAATTTCCATCTTTTTCATATTATATACCGATTTTAAAAGGACAAAATGGGCTTTAATTTGCTGTGACATATGCATATATAAATTATTCTTTTTTCCCCTTCTCTTATGTCTATAGGTTGAACTCGATGTCTCTCTTTTCAACCTGACTAACTATGTAACAACAACAAAAAACAACATCTATGTAACAAAAAAAAATACCAAAAACAAAACACATTTCTTTTTACAGTTTTGGCAATAATAATGTGTACATAATTAGTGAAGCTAACAAGTAATTCATAATACATTTTATTTGTCCTGATTTATCATATCTCTGGGGTTTCAATCTATCCTGGGAGTTATAGGTCACAAAATACAAAAGGGGTGAAATTCAATTTTAGTGTGGAACAACTTTAGAATGTGGCATGTTTGTCTCCTATCTTTAATAGCCTCCTCAGCACTATAGTTTCTTTTTTGTTATTAAAGGAGAACTATGAGATGAGTTATTTCCACTCACCTCATAGTTCTAGCCGACCTGTGACAATGACACTGTCATAGGTCGGCTCAGTAGATCGGGAGGTGAGCGAACACATACCAGGTTCGCTCACCTCTCGATCCTGTCACGCTCTATTTTGTTTTTCTCCTTTTTACAATTTCAAAATAACTTTAAAAAACTGTTTCCATTTTTGTTGTTTGTCATTGTTCACAGAAAAAACTGTCAAATGTCAACTATTCCAATTATAAGCAACTTATTGGTGTATATTAGACATGTATATTTAGTTTTGCTTCAAATGTATATTTGTCCGAATTTAACAGAATTCGCACTTTCCTATGCATCCGAATTTCCATAATGAAACGCGTCTGAATGCGAACGAATCCGAGTGTTGGTTTAACAAAAATTTGCATCCGTCCGAATTTTGTTCAAAACAAAACTAAAATCAGACATGTGACTGTTCTCTGACCAAGCAGATGCTTTTTTTTTTGGCTGTTGGGGGTTGCACTACAGGCATGGCAATGTGACTTCCTGTTGTGGATTGTTCCGAAATGAACATTGACAGATACGAAATTCGAAAAACTAACCGAATTTCAGAGTTGAAATTCAAAAATTGTTGCGGGGTTACACGTCTAGTGTATAATCATTGAACACGAAAAAGACCGCCCACACCTCAAAGAAACCCCATTCCATCCTGTGCTGGTCAAATGTCATTACTCTTTTTTGCTAGCACAGGTACATTGCTAGCTTCCTTTAAGACCTGGGATACCCCTTGGCTCTTAGACTAAAGTGTTGCGAGGCTTGTAGGATACCATCACAAAAAGTAGGCGAGGCCATTTCTTGTCCTACATATCCGCCCTTCCATTTTCTCTTTGCTTCACCTTAGGCATTGGATGGAGACTGGAGTGTTTGGGTAGAGTGCATTCTTAGGGAAACTCAGACCCAGAGCACTCAATAGGAAACCCAAGGCAGGTGCCATGTGTGCCAGGGTTTAGCAAGGGCCCTGGGTCAGCAGCCAGGTGGAGAGATTATTAAACGGTAAAAAGACTTTCTGTACCATTCTGGGGCACTCCAATCACATACAAAACATGTTAAAAAGAAATCTATTGTTGATCATTTTTTTTTAATCTTTTCAAAACACATTTCATCAGCCCTTTTGTATCTCAGTACCTTTAATTCCTCAATACTGTTGTTTTAACATCAAACCTCTCATATCATGGTTCTTTTATCTCTTGTAAGGTATACTCCCTTAAGATCAAAACGTAATTTCAAACAATATTTTTAATGTGTTTCTCAGGGAAAAAAATAAAAATCTGACCCTCTGGCACTAACACCTGAGTCACTGATCTAGAACAAGTATGCACAGAGATTTCCAATGTTTCTTCCGACTCTCCAGATCTGCATACTTGTTCCAAGTCAGTGAGGACAAAAGCCAGTGAGTTATAACAGCCATTTAACTAGCATTTTCACAAGGAGTTAGGCCTCATGAAAAGGTTTATTTCAAAAGAGAACCCTGTCAGACTTGCAAAACCAAATTGCTTAGGGGTCTGTTAGTCTTGTGAAACATCTGTTCTAGGTGAAGAGGTAAAAATGAACGTTCTTAGTATGTTCCCTTTTCAGGTCAAATGTAATCCAATACTGCATTATGGCCTCTAGGTGGAGCTGAGGAAATAAATACGTATTTCCTATGCTCCTCGGCTCCATCTAGGGGCTTTTTTTTCCTTATGATCCTCTCCTCCACCTAGTGGCTCTTTTTCCTTATGCTCCTCGCCACCATCTAGTTGCTTTTTTCCCTAGGCTCCTCAACTCCATCTAGTGGCTCTTTTTTCCCCCTATGCTCCTCAGCTCCACCTAGTGGCTCTTTCCCCTATGCTCCTCAGCTCCATCTAGTGGCTCTTTTTTCTGTTCTCCTCAGCTCCATCTAGTGGCTCTTTTTACTATGCGCCTCACCTCCATCTAGTGGCTCTTTCCCCTATGTTCCTCAGCTCCATCTAGTGGCTCTTTGCCCTATGTTCCTCAGCTCCATCTAGTGGCTCTTTCCCCTATGCTCCTCAGCTCCATCAAGTGGCTCTTTTTCCTATGCTCCTCAGCTCCATCGAGTGGCTCTTTTTCCTATGCGCCTCACCTCCATCTAGTGGCTCTTTTTCCTATGCGCCTCACCTCCATCTAGTGGCTCTTTTTCCTATGCGCCTCACCTCCATCTAGTGGCTCTTTTTCCTATGCGCCTCACCTCCATCTAGTGGCTCTTTTTCCTATGCGCCTCACCTCCATCTAGTGGCTCTTTTTCCTATGCGCCTCACCTCCATCTAGTGGCTCTTTTTCCTATGCGCCTCACCTCCATCTAGTGGCTCTTTTTCCTATGCGCCTCACCTCCATCTAGTGGCTCTTTTTCCTATGCGCCTCACCTCCATCTAGTGGCTCTTTTTCCTATGCGCCTCACCTCCATCTAGTGGCTCTTTTTCCTATGCGCCTCACCTCCATCTAGTGGCTCTTTTTCCTATGCGCCTCACCTCCATCTAGTGGCTCTTTTTCCTATGCGCCTCACCTCCATCTAGTGGCTCTTTTTCCTATGCGCCTCACCTCCATCTAGTGGCTCTTTTTCCTATGCGCCTCACCTCCATCTAGTGGCTCTTTTTCCTATGCGCCTCACCTCCATCTAGTGGCTCTTTTTCCTATGCGCCTCACCTCCATCTAGTGGCTCTTTTTCCTATGCGCCTCACCTCCATCTAGTGGCTCTTTTTCCTATGCGCCTCACCTCCATCTAGTGGCTCTTTTTCCTATGCGCCTCACCTCCATCTAGTGGCTCTTTTTCCTATGCGCCTCACCTCCATCTAGTGGCTCTTTTTCCTATGCGCCTCACCTCCATCTAGTGGCTCTTTTTCCTATGCTCCTCAGCTCCCCCTAGTGGCTCTTTCCCCTATGCTCCTCAGCTCCAGCTAGTGGCTTTTTTTCCTATGCTCCTCAGCTCCATCGAGTGGCTCTTTTTCTTATGCGCCTCACCTCCATTTAGTGGCTCTTTTTCCTATGCGCCTCACCTCCATCTAGTGGCTCTTTTTCCTATGCGCCTGACCTCCATCTAGTGGCTCTTTTTCCTATGCGCCTCACCTCCATCTAGTGGCTCTTTTTCCTATGCGCCTCACCTCTATCTAGTAGCCACAATGTGGTGTTATATTACCAAACATTCCACCTGGAAAAAAACCCCCTTATTTGTGCCTCTATTTGCATAGAACGAATGTGAACAGAGAATTACCAGGCAAATGGCTCTGAGAATGGTCTATAAAAAGACTTTAGTGAGTGGTATCTAAAAGCTGTTAGAACCAAGAGTCCAATGGCTACAGCCAGTGTCTCGATTTTGGGTGGACCTTCACTCTCAGCGGATTTGATTGATTTTGATCAGTACATTTAGCCTATTATACACATTTACAATTAACAAATAACAGATCAGATAATAATAACAATTTGTTAGGCCATAGACGTTTGTATTAGATAAGGGCTAGTAAA